>NC_136508.1:22937902-23087902 GCF_053919585.1 Euprymna scolopes
AAATAAAAGTGCGTAGGGAAATTCAACTCCTTGAAATCGTACGAAAGTCGAAAGAAGACGGCAGTTTCTTTTTCTTCTTTGCACACACAAACAGCAGTTCGATGCTCTTCTAGATAAAGCTTTATAACAACAATAAATACTAATATGCTCTCTACACGTGTATTGAGCAGCACCGTTTGTATATCTCGCTTCGTTTCTCAGCAGACGCACGTAACACGTGCCCCCCTCCTCCTCTCCATCGGTTCTTTTCGTCATTAAAGATCGAGGTTCTTTTAACGGCTATATCACAGTGCATGCAGCACTGATTAGTGATTAATGCAATGAGCAGAGCAGAGCAGCTCACTTCATTAACGGATCTGCCCTTTTCTCTTTCCTCGATGCTCCGAAAAAAAAAGTGGCCTTGTGTCATACCAAGCGTAGGTCAAGTATTCGTAAATAGCTAACCTGTTCTCGTATGGTCGGTTCTAGCTTCTTAAGCGAATCAACGTGTTCTACCTCCCCAGTATATAACCACCGTTAATTTTGTCACCCCCTCTCCTCGTCTCTCTCTCTCTCTCTCTCTTTTGCTTATATACAAACACGCACGGGCGTTTCGTTTCTCTCGCGCACGCGCTCTCCCACTTCTTCTCTCAAGCGACAGGCATTGCTCTCTCTCTCTCTCTCATCGGAGTAGTTTATCACCCTCCTATTCTATTACTCCCCTCTCTAATCAACGATACCAAAGTTCTCACTCCCTTAGTGAGATTACGTTTGTTATCTCCGCCGCCAGCGTTCGAGTCGGGCGTGCACTGTGGCAACCAAGAAGCCGCCGCCGTCAGAGCCGCTCATTTTCCTTCTCTCTCTCTTTTTATCCCCCCCCCCCCGCCCTCTTCCTCCCTTTATTTTTCGTACAGCTTCTCTTTCTCTCCGGGCGACTTTATCCTTATCCTTATTATTATTATTATTATTATTATTAATTTTTATTTTCAACTTTTATTTATTTATTTATTTTAAATATTACTATCACTACCATTATTATTGTTTTTATTTTTTTATATATACACACATTTCTTTCTTTCTTATTTTCTTCTTTATTTCTTTGCCCGACTTCGTTCGAGTCACACACGGGAGTTTTTGTCTTTCCTGGTTCGCTTACAACACACCATTCACGGACATTATTACTGGATTCCTTCTTACGAAAACCTTACCTTTCACTGGATTTTTTTGGATAACATACAAACTGGATATTAAAAAAAAAAAAAAAGATACAACAACCAAAAAGTAAAGAATTTTGGAATCTTAATAATTACATTTTGGATTTTAAAACCCATTATTAATAATGGTTCGTTGAAGGAAGAAGAAAATTAAGTTTTAATAATTATTACATAATTATATAATTTAATGAGACAGGCCCCCTACCACACATGCATAAAAGAAATCGGAGAAAAAAAAATAAATATTATAATAAAAAATTAAAAAAACAATTCCTCCAAAAAGTAAAGAATTTTTTGGAGGTTTAATAAAATTCCGTAACTTAATTTCTTTTTTCGTTTAAATTTTGGTTTTTACTATTAACCCTATTTGAATTAAAAAAAAAAGTTTATTTATTAAATATTTTATATATTTTAGTAATTTAATATTGCAAAAACTTATTGATATATTTTCTTATTTAATTATTGTTTTAAGTCCCTTCTCCCCCCCCCCCACCACCACCAAAGTGTATATTTAATTTTAGTTTTTTAATTTTTCTTTTTTCTCTTTTGTTTTTGAGAGTCGAATGAAAAAAAAAAAAAAACGGCGTGTGTTTGCCGATTGTTGCATGTTTGCCCGACGGGAAGGAAATATGAAGAAAATACCGGTCGTAAATTTCGCAACGTTTGGTCGCGTTAATATTTATCAAAAAACAGCCTTTATTACGTCAATTATACGTCATTCATTGGTAATGAAATAAAAATATATATTAAAAAAAATAAAACATATAAAAAAAAAAAAAGACGCCATTCATTTCGTTGGCGTTTACACATCCTCTTCCCAACGTCTTCTTGAAAATGGGTATAAGAATTTGGCTAAAAGTTTTGCAATTTTTTTGTTTTTGTCTTTGAAAGCCAGAATTAACCAAAGATAAAGGATATTGTTTTTGTTAATTTTTTTCTTATAGTAAAAAAAAAAAAAAAAAAAAAAGTTCTATTGCCCCCCCCTCTCTTTCACACTCCAACACCTCCCTCTCTATATATATATCTCTTACTATATCTTCCTCTCTCTCTTCTAGTTTCCTCCATGCGTCTTGGAGTCTTGGAGTAAAAAGTTGGTACTTGTATAAGTACTTTATATTTTTGGCTTAACAAAGGAAAATGGTCACGCTGCTTCGCTATGGATATTGCCTTCTCTTGACAAAGGAATAAAACCAAGAACACATCTACCAGGGCTTAAATTCATACATAAAAATTAAAAGGAGAAAGAAAAAAACCTCAGGCCCTAAAGGCCGTGGAGTTTTCTTTTTTTTATTAGGAAATGCAGTTCCAATATGTCGTCTGCTTCCTGTGCTGGGCAGCACTCGCAACTTTGCAAGGTAAGTTTACCAACTTTTCTTTTTCTTTTTTTTTTTTTTCTTAATAAAACCGATTTTGATACCCCTTGGTTGTATAGAACTTTGGTAAATTTATTGTAAGCAAAAAAAAATGAAAATAAAAAATAAAAAATCGGTAAATTTTTTACGACGTGCCGTGCCCTTGCCCTCCCCTGCTGCAGTTCTGCTGCCCTGCCCCAGCGTATTATAAACACCCCAACCTCCCCATGTTAAGAACGGCTTTCGGAATAAACACACCCAACCTCGAAAGCCGTTCTTAACGTAAGGAGGTTGGTGGGTGGTGTTTATTCCGAAAGCCGTTCTTAACATGGGATGGTTGGGGTTGTTTATACTACGCTGGGCTGAGGCAGGTCGTAAAAAAATACCAAATATTTTTGCAGAAAAGGTACTGTAACCGTGCTATTTTTTAAATATTCAAGTTAGTGAAGTTGGTACTTATAAACTTGTTACCGTGCTAAAATAACATTTAGAACGCCATTCTTAACATGTGACTCTTACCTAACCATTTTAATAAAAAAGATCGGGTAAATTTTTAGATTAGGTCCACCTCCACAATTTTCTTTTAAATGACTTTAATAGGTTTTCGACTATGCTGAATACGAAAATCGCATTGACATTTTGATTTTGCAGAAATAAGTAGTTATCGAGGTATAAAAAGTTGTATTATGCATTGTATTCTTTGGCGGCCATCGTTTTTACGCGCGTGCGCGCCATAAACAAATCTACTCATGACTGACACTGCACGCGCGTAAAAATGATGGCCGCCAAAGAATACAATGCATAATACAACTTTTTATACCTCGATAATTATTTATTTCTGCAAAATTTCAATGCGATTTTCGTATTCAGCATAGTCGAAAACCTTTAAAAATCATTTAAAAGAAAATTGTGGAGGTGGACCTAATCTAAAAGAATACAAAAAAATGGTAAAACTTCACCTTAACTTGGAAATACTAAATATAAAAAATAGCATACCAACATGTGCATAACTAAGCACCTTGAAGTTTTACCATATCTTATTAAATTGTTAGGTGAAAGTACAGAATAGTTACAAGACCCCCTCCCCTCCCTATGTTAAGACTGGTTTTCTAAACGTTATTTCAGCGCGGTAACATATCGTTATCATAAGGGTACATAAGTATCAAAGGTTTTAGTACTTATGCACTTTTGTTCCTATTTCCAATGCCTCCCGACGAGGGCCGGTAGACACCAAGGAAAGGAACAAATATAAAGATTGTCTCAGTCGCGAATGTACAGATTGAGAACAAAAAAATTGAAGTGTAGCATCAAAACAGTTACTACACTTTGATCTTGGCACAAAGCCTCGTAACATGAGGGGAGGGTGTTTTCTAACTTCTCTGCTTTCACTTAATTTAATAAAGATATCATAAAACTGGAATTTTACTTAAATACTATTTATAAAAACAAAGGTACTCATGCAGAGAGTGATCCGTGCTGAAATAACGTTATTTAAAAAGCCATTCTTAACATGGGGAGGGAAGGGTGTTTTGTACCTATTCTGTACTTTAACCTTACACTTGAATAATAACATACCATAAAACTTTAATTAAACGTGGAAATACGATTTTAAAAAATAGCGCGGATCACTCTGCATTAGCACAAAAAATAGCATGGTAACGTAGGTGCATAAGCATCAAATGTTTTTGATGTTTTTTTAATTTTTAATTTAAATATAAAAAGGCATTCAAAATTAGGCGAGAAGTCCAAACGAGATTTTCTGGATTTAATTTCGAATTCATTTAAGTTTTTTTTTTTTTTTTTTTTTTTTTTAATTTAACAGCTTAAACATCAAGCTAATTTTGAAAGCCATTCTTAACACGAAAGGGAGGGAGCTTAACTAACTGTTCCTTTCTCTTCTAGGTACTTATGCAGAGAATGTACCGTGCTGAAATAACGATATTTATAAACTCATTCCTAACACGGGGGGGGGGGTTGTAACTCATATGTACTTTCACCTAACAATTTAATAAACAAATATATAGTAGAAATTTTTTTAACTTTAAAATACTATTTTAAAAAAATCACGGTAACAAATGTGTAAGCACTAAAAGTAAAATATCAACTATACTTAATAAGTTGTTTGGATTTAAAAGATAAATAGTAAAAGAAATACATTTAGTTCCAAATTTGAGTTTAAATATCTGTAAAATTTCAAAATAAATCTTGGTACTTCTACAGCTTACGGAATTTTCAAGTTAATTTTTACTGTATCGTTTCTTTTTGTTTTTTAACTGTTAGATGAAAAGTATAAAATAGTTAACAGAGCCCTCCCCAAGGTTAATAGTGGGTTTCTAAATTATTTCAGCATGTTTCATATATTGCAAATAATTCGTGCATTTTAACAACCCAAAACGAATTTAGAAAACCATTCACGAAACTCTATAATGAAAACAATTTGTTTGAGGATGTTATTGTCATTATGAACATGTCTGAATTCTATTTTTTTTTTTTTTTTTTAATATAAAATGTTGAAACTTTTGGACATAAACATTTTACGGTAAAATTTTAACCTTTACCCCCATATTGTCAAGATACAAGTAAAAATTAATTTTCGAAAACCACAAATTATATAAAATCACCGTTTTTCGAAAACCACAAATTATATAAAATCTGTTTAGCTTAGGACTGAATGGGAAACCATTTTTTGCATTTCCAAAATGGCCGCCATTTAAAAACTACTAGAATAGTACATTTTTTTTTTCGTATTACAAAACACGGGTTTGTATTACAACCCACAAAGGTATGAAAAAGTTGTAAAAAAAACAAATATATAACATGTTATCGTGACATTTATTGGGTGGGTTTGGGTTTCTACCACCATTTTGTTTTCTTATTTTGAAGTGATTATCGAGTCTTCAAGGACATCGCGGCCATATTTTCTTGTTCTCTAGCAGCGTTCAACATTAGTCTTTTTTCGAACTGAAACATTTTACATTAAATAAAAACACTAAAAGACTTATCCAGTTAGGTAGAAAAGTCACTCATCTTGCCTTTCATAACATTTGTTATGTATTTGTTTTTTGACAACTTTTTCGTACTTCTGTGGATTGTAATTCAAATCCCTAAACTCATTTTATTTCTCCGTATTAGAACCCCCAAACTTAGGGTCAATGTTACTACCCCCTCACTCTCGCGTGTATCTTTTTTTTTTTTTTTTTTTTTTTTTTTTCAAGAACAATGTCATTTATTCACTCAACACTAACCCTAAGTCCGTAGTGGCCCTGCCACAAACAGCAAAAGCTAATGGGCAAAGGAAAAGAAATCTGAAATTCAATTAAATGGAATATTTGGGGATATAAAAATGATGGTAAAACTATACAAACACCGTGACAGCGAATTAACCCTAACCCTAACCCCTAACCCTAAACCTAACCCTAACCCTAACCCTAACCCTAAACCTCAACCCTAACCCTAACCCTAATCCTAACCCTAACCCTAACGCTGTCACGGTGTTTGTATAATAATACCAAAATGATTACTCGTTCTATGGTCAAGAACTAAGTGATAATTCTACGTTTATATATAAAAAAAAGTGAATCGTCACTTTAAAATGCCTGCCATGTGCATGAAACAAAATGAAATCTGTTTTAAATTTTTCGCATGACAGCATGCGAGAAGGCAGAAGGTAAACTTGAACTTGCTTCTTCGAAATATTTAATCTCGCTATTTTTTTTTTTTTTTTTTTTTGTCACATATCAAGGTATAAGATTTATAATAAATCTTAAAATAAATTCACATGTTTACTGAAATAATAATAAATGCGGTACAAGTGCAGAGTGATCCGGACGTAAATAATAACATTATTTAAAAAGCCATTAACATGGGGAAGGGAGGGTGTTTTGTACCTGTTCTATACTTCAACCTTACAATTGAATAAAAAAAACAAAACTTTAATAAAACTTGGAAATACGATTTTAAAAATAGCGCGGATCACTCTCTGCACTAGCACAAAAAAATGTGTCTACGCCATGTGGACATGTTGCTAGGCGGGCGATTTGACCAGCGGATAAAACGGTCAAAAGTTCACATTGAATTTTTGAAATTAAAAATCGTTCTCTGCAAAATAACATTTTATATTAACCGTTTTGTATTTATTACATTTATAAAAAAAAAAAAAAAAAATTTTTAAACGCCGAAAATCTACCTTCCCCCCCACCACTACCACGAATGTTTTTTTTGTTTTTGTTTTTAATCATACTTTAAAATTTGTACTCATGGCAAGTATTTAATTTTTTTTTACATGTATTGGCCTTAAAGAAAGCCTCTTATGAATCTTACGACTTCTAAGGATTTCTATTTCTAGGAACATAAACTTTTTTTCCACCATTCAACGAAACGTGTAAGGCACAATAAAATATTATGAAAGAAGAAATAAATATGTACTTGTATTTAGAATAATATATATATATATATATATATATATATATATATATATATATATATATATATATATATATAAGCAAGTTAAATTTCTATCATTCGAATTATTCTGATCTCTTTCATAACGTTTTTTACTGAAGCATCCCTCACCCTCCTCCCCGATCCTTTTCAAGTCTATCTTTGAACTCTGGAATTTCAAAATGACGCCTTATTTAATCCACGGAATAGATTGTTCTTATTCAGTCAGCCATGGTCTGATAGCAGTGTTGATTTATTATACTTGGTTATCATTGCCTTTTAATAAGGATTGAACCTTCAACCTGAAGATGACAAACCACGTGATCCATGTGCACAGATTCTAATGGCCATAAAGAGCAATATTACACAAGTTTTACAACAATTTCATCCATTGTCTAATCTAAAATTTGATATTAATAACGTTGGTTTTTAATTATCTTTGTGGAGGTTGAACAATAGGCGATAACTAAAAATTCCACCTACACTTTACAATCGTGTTATGATACTAAAATCTATCACCTTGCTTTCTTGTCACCGTGCGCATTTTACTCGAACGTGAAATGTTTCAAATGGTGTTGGTACTGTTGGTGTGGTCTGCCTGCTATGATGTCAATATCTTTTGACGGTACTTATGCAGAGAAGGTACCGTGCGAAAATGTTATTTAGAAACTCATTCTTACCATAGGGAAAGCTGTTTAGTGTTTTGTAACTAATTTGGGTACCGCGTTATTTTTTAAATAGTATTTTTAAGTTAAAAAGATATCGTAAAACTTGAATTTAATTAGGTGAAAATACAGAATAGTTATAAAACGCCTTTCCCATGTTAAGAGTGGCTTTCTAAATAAAGTTATTTCAATACGGTACAATAAATGTATAAGCACCCTATATTCTTTCACCTAACAATTTTATATACAAGATACCGTAAACTTTTAATTTAACTTGAAAATACTACCGAACAATAGCACGGTACCTTCTCTGCATAAGCACTTGTTTAACTTCGTAATCCATGTAAAGGAATTGCATAGCTTAATATCGGGTAAATGACTTATTTGCAGAAAATTTAAATGCGATATTCGTTTTCAGCATACCTGAAAATCGTTAAAAGTCATTTTAAAGGAAACTGTTAAGATGGAAGCCAAGTGAAAATTTACCAAAATTTGTTAGGACTATTCAAATTCGAGGAATTTGTTTAATATAACAAACACTGACCCAACGGGGTATTGGTGATCTAGTAATTATTTCTTTTTGACTTCGAGAGAAATGAATGTCATTTTGGTTTAAGTCTGATTCTCTATGCTAACTTAATTTCCCGTGTAAGAATTGAAACCCTATTTTGTGGGAGACTAAGAAAGAAATGTGAAATGTTTTCTTATTCCTCTGTGCCTTACACACGGACACATTTTTCGCGGAAGAGCCTGAAATGTGCTATTTCTTGACTTACAGCTCTGTTTCCTTTTATGTTTTCGCTTTCGAATTCCCCCTCCATAATTCGAAATTGTTGCTTACGTAAACGTCTTCAATAGGGAAGACAGTGTTTCATTTTTAATTTGTTTATGAAAGAAAAAAAATGTTCTAACGTTTTCGAAAATATCTTCAAATTCTTGCTTTTAAAGTTGTTTAGCTAACAATATTCTCGTCATTTTGTCTTTAATAAAATCCAGATTACCAAATAGTTTTCTTTTTTTCCTATTTACTGATCTATTTACTGTATTTATAATTGCTAAAAGAAATTCTTAAAAACGTCGCTGGTTTCGCGTAGTATTAAGCAAGGAATGTGGTCGTCGTTGCGGTGATCGGCCAACAGTAGTAGTAGTGATGCCAACAAAGAAATGGTAAAAGCTGGCACCATTTCTTATACCCGACCTATATCGTAAAAAAAAAAAAAAAACGCAAACCATGTCTCTGCTGATTCCCCGTCTTATCTATAACCCCCCTTCCATTCACTCACGTTCCAACAAGCTTAGGCAGTAAGTAACCCCCCTCAATTTCCATTCCTAGTCTTTAAGAGGATACTCCCCTCCCCCTCCTCTTTCACCCGCAGCAGAAAGACACATGGGTAAACCGAACTGTGAATGAAACTGGGCACCTAGCAGCTACTCGTAGTAGTGAACGTTGTGATATATATATTTTTTAAGAAACTCCACATTTTGACTTTTCTGCTAAAATTGCCAGGCATTTTGGCTCGTATCAAAGTGAGCATCTTCTCTGAGATGCTCACTTTCTATTCATGTATATATTATTGCGCTTGTCGCTTCGACCGTTATCATAGTATTCATAAACATACTTTAAAATAAAAACGGAATATTCCAAATCACACCATCCGTTATAATACCTATTTCTCTTAAGGAAATGGTATATTGCCAGCAAGTTCTGGTGGGTACAGATCACAATACTCAAGTTATTTTAATTATTTCTTCCAAAGTGTATTTATCTTGGGACACTATCCACTCCGAAAACTGTTTCTATTAAATTTTTAGTGTCGCTTAAATCCCACTCCCATTTAGAGATTAACATGTTTGTTTTTCGTTCTGAACAAACCGGAAAACAGTATGTGGGTTATTTAGAAAGGGTTGTCAATAAGTTCTATACTGTTATAAATTTCTATATACATGTATTTATGAAGAATGGAATTTTAAATTAAAATTTCAGACACTTTGATATTAAGTAGAACGACCTTCGAGAGTAAATATGGTATTATGGTGACGGCAATGATTCTAGCTAAGATTCATACAAGTTATAATAGACAAAGAATGACCAACAGTTTTACACACTTTAGATGATGGGCTTGTGCTTAATTTGTTACATTGTATATTTTTTCACCTTAACAGATACTACACTTTAGAATTATTTGAGCAGCACATAAGAGTAAATGTGGTATTGTGGTGACTTCCAAAGTGTAAGAATAAAAGCGACGGTGCTTAGACGAATGGGTTAAAATGCGTCTAGTTAAGAATAGGACGGAGGATGACGACTGACCTCCCATCCCCACCCCCGTTTACATACTTTTGTTGTCCTTGTGCCCAATGTGTGTGTGTGTGTGTATATATACACACACACACACACACACACACACACACACACACACACACACACGAATATATCATTCGGTGTAATATCCGAAAGGATTGTAAGTCGTGCTAACGTATCACTGATTTTTAGTTTCATTTTTTTAATTTTTTTTTTTTTATTTTCCAACCCCCATTTTTTTTTTTTTTTTTCGAAATTCGCTTTTACCTATTGAATATTTTAAGGTGATCAATAGAGTAAATGCGGTATTGTGGGGATTCTTAGAGTGAGAATGGACGAATGATGAAAGACTGAAAAATGACTGAATTAAAGAACGTCACATCGAGAGTAAGACAACGAAAAGCAACGATTTTGATGACCTTGTACCTATTTTTTTTTTCATATAAATTCTTTTGTTTGTTAATAATTCAAAATGTAGCACTATCGATCTTCACTTGGAGGAATAGAAATCTTTCTCTATGTTGGGCAATTTTTACTTTTGGCCAAATCCAGAATGCCTCCTTCGAGGGCTGACCCCTTCATTAAAACCGATTTTGAATATAACTTGGCCCACGTGTGTGATTTGGGGGGGGGGGGTAAATGGACACTTCTCAACTAAATACTGAAACACCTAAAAATGTCACTAAATTTAGTCATTTTTTTTAATTTCATTTTATTGTCAATAAATTTTTAAAAAAAATGTCACCGACCGCCATTCATGCCATTATCTGACCCATCCTTCCAAAACGAAGAAATGCTTTTTGACACTGGGGGGGGGGGGAAGTAAAGTGCATCATTATAAACTTGGCATTTGGGTTAGGAGCAAAGTGTAGTATCTGTTCTGATACTACACTCCATATTTCCTTTCTTCAGTCAGTGGAGAAATCCTTCTAGCCCGAGACAATCTTGTATTTTTTTTTCTTGAATGATCCAGGATGCCGCTTTTTTGTCCTATAATTTTATCGTGGGGAGGCAAGTAAATAACACCTTGTATTCCTCATTAAACACACACACACACACACACACACACACACACACACACAATTTCGTATAATGATGATGATTATTATTATTATTTCTATGAAGTTCTGACAGCGTCCAAGTGAACGGGGAGGGGGCAAGCTTTCACATCTCGTTTGCAATATTTTAAGCAGTAATGCTAAATTTTCATGTTTTCCAAATTGTTGAATATTTTCTGTGCTCTCTCTCTCTCTCTGTCTGTCTCTCTCTCTCTCTCTCACACTCACAGTCACACAGTCACACACTGACGAAGACAATGCCATCTTTGTAATTTCCCAACAAACGACATCGTTTCATTATTGAGCTGTGAAATAGACAGCAGCCCCACCCCTTCAATATATTTTGATTCAATTTCGATGTTCATACTATTTTTTTTAATTAAAAAAAAAATTTTTTTTTTAGGTAGGATTTCATTTTTTTTACGGTATCTTTTTGTTAATTAAATTTTTAGGTGAAAGTATAGAATAATTTAAACACATTTGGATTCTTCTGACTACTATTCTCAACTTGAGTGTTATTTTCACTACGTTTCGGTCGATATGTAACCTCCGACTTCAAGTATACGTTGTTGAACTCGAGGATTTGGACGGAATTTTCGAAACGAAAAAAAAAAAAAAAAAACGCTCATGTTAAGTGTTTTTTGTAAATAACGTCGTTCAGCTGCACAAATACCTCGATTTTTTTTTTCCATATTGTCATCAGATACATTTTTAGTTTAAACCCTGGCATCTCGCATTTTACGGGCCTTTTAGACGCTATTAACCCGCTCCCCACTGCAACATTGTTAGGTATGAAGTCTAAAGTGGGGGGGGGGATTGTGCTGTCGACGTTCTTATGTTAAAATCTTAAAATTGTTCCAAGTAAAAAGAAATACTTCCAATTATTTCATGTTTCGTCTTTCTCCTATAATTAATAAAAAATATTCATTTCAATACTTAATTTCTGCCTATTAATTTTCCAATTATCTTCGGGTCGATTTCGAAACATTGCCATTTCTTATGGAATGTTTATTATTTAAGCTAGGGTTTCTTCACCTTATTCTATTTGTGCCCTCTCTCCCTCTCTTCAATTAAAGTCCTTCACGGCTCCTTCGTATCAACGCGTGTTCTCTAGCTCCCCCATCTTTTGATAACACTATGGCACAAAAAACACTGAAATTCTAGCTACAACTCGGAGAATAACATTCAGATAAATATTTCATGTGAATAAATTCTATTATTAAACAGACGACTACACTTTTATTTATGGAAATCGCTCCAAACAAGGCATGAAGCTACTTGATAGAAGGAACTTTACAAAACAACAACAACAAAAAAAAAACTGCTACCTCGGTCAAAAACTAGCCAACGATAATCGGAAAATAGCAATTTTCTCCCTTTGTCAGAAATATCACTCATGGAATTACGGCAGTCTAACAATTACAAAAATACCTTTCAAAGAAAGACATCGTGTATTTTAAGAAATCCACACTCCCAAGGCCCAGCTGTTTTGTTTAAATCTGACAAAAAAATTCGAATAACAAATTTAATAGCGAACTTAAATATGTTCTAATTTAAAAAAAAACGACCCTGGTGTCTAACTCTGTCCCGTGGGGAGGCATAGTAAATAGGTACAAAATACTGCGTGTCTTGTTTTGTGTGTCCTCAATTTTACTTGGCTCTACATAGCCCGCCATTTTTCAAATTTGGCCTTGTGGGTCCTAAAAAACAACTCTTCTACAACCCCATTGAATGTTTAAAATTATGACGTTGCTCACTTTGAGTGCATTATGGCCTCCACCCTGCTGTGTAGTAGGTCTTGTTTGAAATTTTAACATCAGTTTCCAAACAGTCCACTTGACTGGCAGCCTCCCGCCCCTTCATCTGTACCTTTAAGCCATCGTCACCCTTAGCAACTACTGACAATCTTCGTCTTGCCTTGTGTGCACTTCTCATATGACTTGTTTGTGCATCATATATTTTTGGGGATGGAGGCATAGATATTCGAGGGATAATTATCCTCTCAATACTTTCTTGGGCCGGTTATGTTGCTATTGCGTTGAAACTGCTTGCTTTCCCTCTCTCCTTGACACGTGGGCGATAAGGGGGGGGGTATATAATGGTTACAAGTGCAGACTGGGCTTAGCATGCCTCGTTTATTCTATTGCAGTAATTTCACTAATATACGTGTGAAAGATACGGATCCTTGTATCCTCCCTCCAGCTATTAGTAGTAGGAGCGGCTAGACCCTCAAACTTTGGTTGTGCAACCAATCTAGAAGGAAAAGCGTTGAAATAAGTCATTTTCTGTTTATCATAGCATTGTTTCCAGTCGTACAGAACTTCTTGCCTTTGGATTTTAACAGTGCCCTTTTTTCTTTGCTTTTTTTCTTTTTCTTTTTTTTATTTTTATTTTAACTAGAGAGGAGGTGGATCGGTGCTCCTCAGGGCCCAAATGAGTCCGGTAGACGGTGACAATACCTTAATGATCGGTAGTGCTGGAACTTAAGTAGGATTTAATTATTTAAGAGGACGGCTTAACAAGAACTTATTTACATTAGACTTCAAAAAGATCATATTCTAGTCAACTGGGAAGCAGCCCTGCATTGTTCCACAGACAGTTCTAGGAAAGAAAATTTGCTTATGGAATTTTTTAGTTTTAGACACAGATAGAAGTAGGGGAAATTGTTAAGTTGTTAAGGCAAGAAAGAGTACTCTTAGCAGTTATTCCTAAGCTGTGGTAAGAATACTCCCATCTTATCGTGTATTTAGCTTTTATACAGATAGAGGATCGCATCAGAAATATAATTTCTGGAGTGGTAGAATGATCCAACCATTTTTCTAACAGCTTTGGTAACGCACCTGATGTAAGACTTCATTAGATGTGTTTGAGATTGTGCAACTCTTGCTTCACTATAACTCCTCGCATATGCACTCTTACAGGAGAATCGTGTGCGTGCGCGCGTGCGAACTAAAAATGAATTTGTTTGTGTGAAGAAATTCTTTTTGGGCATAAAAACATTACTATTTTAGACAGCCCTCTGTTCTTTATCATTTTTTTTTTTTTTGATATTTAAAGAAAAAAAACGATTGAACACAAAACTCCTATGAAAAACTGAATATTTTCAACTTTTAAGAACGTTCATTTCAAATGTTCTTTGATGACGCCCCCGTACCTACACATGTGCATTGCATGAAATTGAACGGACGAGAATTTGTCCATTTATATTTAATCTATCTACACACGTTTATCATGTTCCTATTATTGCCAAGCACGAATAATTTGTTCAGTTCAAAAATTGTCAAAACGAGATGTTAATCGAGAGTTTAATACATATTTAAAAAAAAATTTTTTTTTTAATTTTTTTAAATTAAAAAAAAAAAAAAATTTTAATTCAGACTTGATTTGTTTTTAGTTTTAATAGTTATTTAAATCTCTCCCGCTGCAATAACTCTGACATCAGGATCGGAAAGTGGGATTAAGTCAGTGCCCCCACCCCCCGAGGAGAGGCACTCTAACCTAAAAAGTGCCTAGGTAGCCCCGTCGGCATTCCCCGGTGTGGCCGCCTCAGGTGATTAACAATAAACTAACTTCTTCTCAAAGAGAGGAAGGAAATCCTGGGAGGGTGGACCTCCTAGAACTGCACAAAAACTAAACTTCCACTGCAAAATCAACAGGGATAAGATGATTACTGGAATAGTCTAATCTTTGTTGATTTTAGGGGCCGAGGACGACAATATGCACTTGAATTTATATATTATATATATAAGCTCTACTGTATTGAATGAGGTATTTTTTCACTGTGTTCATAACATTTCTTTCCTTTTTATTACCCCCTCCATTTCTCCCCTCGATATACTTGAAAAAAGGCTAAATATTGAAAACTCTCAATTAGTCCTGTATATATGGTTTAATTTTCCTTAAAATCGGATACACATAGAACTTTCAAGAGGTGGGTCCGTCTTATTAGGTAACTTAGAGGTGAGAACAGGTAGATATTTGGCACATAGTACTATAGAGATTTGGGGCTAATTTCATTACCTTCCCTGGAGAATTTTATACATCTATAAATTCCACCGAAGTTGGATATATTAAAGCTTTAAAGGGGTTATTCCTTCATAACTCTTATGGATGCACTTCAATTGCCTTATCGGATGAATTTTTCATAAGAATGCTTACATTTTTATTTAGATTCTCTAACTTTTATTTCTATACGGTTCACACATACACACATAGTTTAATAGTCTACCATAATCTAGTTACACATTTTTTCCTGATTGAATCTTTTTTTTTTTTTTTTTTTTTTACTTCATTAAAACTATAAATGATAAAGTTACAAACATCCAATGTAGTAATTAGATACTTTGGTTAGTTTTGTTGTACCCTATATAATCACGTTGACACACTGGTTTTCGTTAGAGCATCAAAGTTAAGCAACATTGAGCCTGGTCAGTATCAGATCGGTGACTATTTAGGAATACCAAGTGCTGTATATAGGAAGACGTTGATACCTCTCTGCAAGAACTGTAAACAAAAAATCTCGTTTCTCCTGACTGGGATATACAAGTAAGTTTGTGAATTTGATATTACCATAAACCTTCCTCTTTTGGGGGAGGCCAGTTCAACCAACCTGGTGTGAGTGTCACTTCGATATGGTACTCCAAATAAATCGTTCTGGGATTATTTAATGCTGATTCCAGTTATTTTAAGTGTGTATACTTCATATTTATATTTTCAAATATTTGATACAAGATTCTATTTTGTCTATTTTGGTCTGTAAATAATTTGTTATTAATAGATTCCATTTAATTCAGACACGTGATACCTCTCTAGGTAAGAATGAACCTGGGAGTACTGATAACTATAAGGTGGCCTACTCACCTGTCCTTTTACTCCTGAATTGGAAGCTGACACTGGATGCAGTTTCTGTCCAACCTTGGATGGTGTGTGAGAAGAGCTTGGGTATTTAGTAGGGTTGAGAAATAAGGTAGGCAGAAAAATAAAGATAGATAGTGGAGAGGGCGCAAACACTTTACCCAAGAGTGTCGGAGACAGTTTTGTCTTACCCAGGATAAATTCTATTTTTTTATGGAAATCGTTCCAAACGAGGCATGAAGCCATTTTATGGAAGGAGCTAAAAAAAACTAAACCAATGCTAAGTGTAAGATGAATAGATTCTGACTCAAAAATCAGCAGTTCTTCTCCCTTTGTCAGAAAAATTGCTGATGGAATATGAGAACTAAAGCACAATAAGGGGAAACAAGAATTATAAGGCTGTCGAAAGTAAAGCAAAATTTTCACTTTTTAATCTTTAACCCTAAGATGTGATTCTGACGGTTACCAGGTTGTGAGTTGACTGAAATAAGGAGTAACTTCAAACTCCTAAGTCCCAATATTAGGCCTCGGTGCCAACATAGGACAGATCCAATGACTTTTACTCTAACATGCTATTTTTGTATTGTCTCAATCTTTTTGAACATCTCACATTCTCATTTCTGCCAATCTTGATACCTTTGGGCTAGGAACAACGTGTAGTATCTGTTCTGATACTACGCTTCACCTTTTCTGTCCTCGATCAGTGGAGAAATCCTTCTAGATTAAGGCAATTTTTATTTTTGTTCTTATTCAGTGCCCCTTTTTGGGATCTGGATTTCCCCACATTAAAAACCGGCCTTGTGTCTAACTTTGCCCTCGTGGGGAGGCAAGTAAATAGAATAACCTTTATCATTTCAGTTCAAAATAATTTGAATATCAAATGTGATTGGATGCTGAACAATAATGCGATGTTATTAAAAGTAAAACTCAATTCAAAAAAGTGTGGAAGCCCCCCCCCCAAATGGAAGCAAAGTAAATGATATATGAATCTACATATTATTAAAACTATGGATCGTGTTTGTTTTTCTGTGCACACTGAATACGTCACAAAGAACGACTCTGTTTCAAGTTATTCTTTATGACATCATTAAGGATCTTTTTTTTTTTTTTTTTTTTTTTTTTTTCACACAATGGTTATTTATCACAAATATATTTCAGAGGTATACTCCATCTTCAGTGGGGTTTTTTTTTGTTTTTTTTTCCTTTTCTTTTCCATGTTAAGTTGAAGGAAGAAGTCTGTTTGTAAAGAGCTGCGCGTTGTATCTGGCGGTTGTATTTTGAAATGTTTGAACTGTGCGTAGGCAACGCGAGAATAACGTCAAGGATGAGTTCATATAGAAACGTCGTTTTAATTTGAATAAAATAAAATGCGCATCAAGTGCGCTTGAAAGCCAAATCACAACGTAATATCAGGAAAATAAACAAATATTCTACTTGTTTGAAATTTATCACAAATATTTCAAAGGTATACTCCGACTTTATAACATGGCAAGGAAGAAGAAAAAGAAACCAAACAACACACTGAAGATGGTGTATACCTCTGAAATATATTTGTGATAAATTTCCAAATAAAATTTTATTTTCCTAATATTACGTTGTGATTTGGCTTTCAAGCTCACTTGATGCATATTTTATTTTATTCAAATTAAAACGTTTCTATATGAACTCTCATCCTTGAAGTTATAGAAGAGATTTTTTATGACGTCATTAATGCTGAATTAACGAAAATGACGTCATTCATCAAAAAACGAATTACTCGTGCATAGTGACTATTAATTAGACGCACCGTCTAGACTTAGGTTTATTATACAACTAAAAACTGATTTTGTTTGCTAGTTTGTTTTCGTGCGCACTAGATGACATCGTTTTATGACGTCATCAATCAAAATAGATTGAGGATAACTGTGCACAGTGGATGAAGTCGCTAAAAGTGACGTTATTCATCAAAGCAAAAAAGGGTAGTATCTGTTCGATGCTTACTTTTAACCCTCTATCTCCTTATGCAACCTTTTTAATAAGCGATACAATCGTTCCTCACCAGAACAAACTCGGAGACTAAATGGTTTTTACTGTGAGATATCCCCCCTCTCCCTAATATCATCACTACCTAAAAGAGCCAGTTTGGATTAAGGTAAAAAATATTTGTATAGTCTTGTACTGTTAGCGTGTCCTTATGAATAGGGTTACCTCAAGCAACAGGAAATAAACTTCTCTCAGAAAGGAGGCGGTTGTGCTTGGCAGGATGTCTTTTAAGAGGCAGAACGGATATATTTTTCATGAAAATGTCAAACTATTATGATTAAAGAGGTTTGTTAGGATTAGGGTGTTCACGCTGCAGCGTCTAAACACTTAAGATCGTCTGTACACGTGTTGGTCTACATAGCATTGCCAATGAACATTCTCCAAAATTATAAAAAGTGACAAAATCCAAATTCCAAAATCGAACCAGTAAGATTTTGAAGAGGTCACAGGATGTTCTCGCATATCGGAGAGGGAGTGGGGGCTCACTTCAAACCCTCACATCGCTCAACCACCCACATTTACATCCCCAAACAAAGTTATAACACTGGGTCAGTTTATTGTGAGAATTTGGTCCCTTCGCTCTCATTAAAAAATGGGCACTCTAGATATAAAAATAGCTTTGTAGGCATCTGAGTAAACTGGCAATAAATCCACGCCGTCAACTCAATATGAAAAGGGAAAACAATGAAATAAATGTAGTGCTATTTCTAAAATGAGATGATGCAAGATGACCTACTGAAACAGAACAGATATTTCACTATGATCCTAGCCCAAAGGCGTAAGCTTTTAAAAACTTTTTTTTTAAATTTTGATTAATCCATACGTGCACATATCTAAAGCACTGGGCTACGACGAAGACATAGAAATGCATGCTGGTGGATTATATTTCGTATTTGAGTGCTGCCCACACACCTGTTTATTGTATTATCTCTTAACAACTGCTATTCCTTAAGGATTTCGTATTCAATAATGTTTCTAATTCCCTTGTGATTTTCTTTATAAAAATACGTACTTTTATAAAATATGTACTTTTATTATTAAAAGTAGTTTTGATAATTAATTGCCCATTGTATTATGGTACTAGCTGTTTTTCTTTTTTTTTGGGGGGGGGGTTGTGTGTGGTGTGTTGCCCAAGTATTTTACTTAATTTTTTTTTTTTTTTTTTATGAAACTTAATTTAAACGCAGATTCCATTAAAAAGACTTATTTCGTAGAGCTGCCCGCCTATGAAACTCTGTTCCGACGGCCTACTTTTCAGCTGACTACAAGATGGTCGTTTTGAAGCCTAATGTTGAGCCGTCCCCTTAAATATTTAAGTTATACCCAATTTTCAACCCTAGTGATTACTAAGCTGTTATCTCGATGCACTCATTAACCTTATCCTTGAGTAGCCTCCAAGCCTTGATAAGTGGTGACTCCTTAGTAAAAAAAAAAAAAAAAAAAAATTATTACCGTATCGTTTTTTACTAAACCAAATTTTAAAACTAATTTTGTTAAAATCATTTCATGTAAATAGTTCTCTTTCTAATACAATTTCAATCTTTTAACTCGGAAGGATTTAAGAATTTTAAAGCCAGTTTAATGATTGCCTATTCGACAGTTTAAACGCTTTCAAATTCTGAATAGTTATAGAGTAATTCGTTTTTCATATGTTATCAAGATTAAAATCACTTGTATATGAAGAGACCGAAATGCATTCTAATAGATTCAATTTCGTTATTTTTCAATAGGACTTTTTTTAAAGATCGCTTTAGTATTCAAAATGCAACATTTTATTTCATTAATCTATTGATAGCAAATATAAATGCATGTCACGTAGAAACGAGAAACTAACATAAGAATTATTAAATTTTAAGAGACTGTCGGTCTGTCCTCGTTTTCATTGCAAAACGCGCATATTGTATGGACGCATCTCTATATAATCTCCATTCTTTCTAATCGGTCATGACTAAAAGCCAATCAAAGATGAGGATTACTGAATTGATCAGATTGACAGAGTGAATGAATATTATGAGAAGATTGAAAATAATGAATTGAATAAAATTTTAAAACTTTGTTTCAGACTAGCATTTTCATACGTTCTTCACAAACATTTTGATAATATAGGGACTGACCTGAACCACCAGACCTTTCTCGGATTGAGATCTGGTTCAGTTTGGAACAAAGGGATGAATCCACTGAAGCATATTTGAAAAATGTAGATTTATTATCTATGCCCTGACTATAGAATGCTAGCAGTTCGTTCACTATTTTTATACCAGCCAGTGCCCCTTTGGAGAGGTAGGGGCTTCTCCATCTTCCAGCCTTGTGCCACCCTTTGCTGCAAGGGGAGGCAAAACAGAGTTATGAGAATGATTTACCAACATTAGATTTGAAGGTGAATATGTTGTAGCCTTTAGAAATGCAATCCTGTGGCAATATGTTCTATGGGTGGAGGTTTTTGGATTTAGTTCTCTTAATTTTTGTTACAAATTTAGTAATTTCAAAATTTTTAAACATTTTTTTTTGTTTTTTTTTAAATGTGTTCTCCTGTTGCTGGGATAGACCTATCAGATTTTGCGCAAAGTCCACTCTATTGTGCCTGGGAAGCTGAGCTACCACAGCTTTTATCTTCTCTTAATTCATTTCCCTTTCACTATCTCATTCACATCCTCCAATCATCGACTACCCCCTCCTACCCAACCCCACCCACTCTTCCCGCAAAAGCTCTCAATTATTTCTGCTTGTTCCTCTGCTGTGAGATTTCCTTAGAGTAGGATTGCATGTTTCAATCTTGTTATTCCAAATAATACAGGATCCAATTTCTTGGGAGATGGGAAATTCTTCTGGCTTCTCAAGGGCTTTCTTGTCTATTTCTGATTGGTCCACACGAACACACACAAGTTTTTAGCATTTTATTTAGTTAACCCTTCTTGCACACCGTTCTTATGCCATCTGTAAATCCAAATATTGGTTGATTTGATTCTTGTACAGATAAATTGACAGTCTTCTCGTTTATTGGTCTAATTTAAACCATACTTACTTGCCTCCCCACGAGAGCAGTTAGACATGAGGTTGGCTTTTAATGTGAAGAAAATCCAACACTCTGCAAAGGAGTATTCTGGATTTGGACAAAAATAAATATTACGTCTGTCTAGGACGACTGACTTCACCGACTGAGAATGGAAATGAATTGCAGCGTCAGAACAGATACCCCAATTTGCTCCCAGTTCAAATGTCATGTCAAGGCTTCCATACATAAATTCTAACATTTTATTATTTCCCCCTTGGTTCTAATTTACTCAAACTTTTACATGTTTTTGAGGGAGTCTTCTGGAGATTGAAGCTTTGTTTCTTACTATACCCGATAAGAAGCAAGATTGACATTAAAAAAAAAAAAAAAAAAAATGGACGTCTACCCGGTTATGGTTGACGGAATAGAAACATCTACAGTGGATTAAAATAGTTTACTTTGAAATGCCATGTAGATTCTTAAGTTTGAAAAGATAATGGTGGGGGTTATATCCACCGTAACATTGTGAAAATGACAAGCATGATTATAATATTTGCAACAATCAAAATTATTAATCCTCATCTCAAAAACATTACAAATTTTAACTTTTATTGAATTCATTTTAAATCTATATTTATATGTGTAGGAGCAGGTAGAATTGAAATAAACTCGTCGGTGGAACTCGATGCCACAATACTTCTTCCAACCTCGCTACAACATGGTCGTTTACTAATGTAATGTTACAAATTCTTACGCAATCCTCTTAACTAAATTTTGCAGTTTTAATCATTACCAAGCCTCATGGTGTGGTCTCACTGTCCACTTAAACTCATAAACCTTTTATCCTCGAGTGGCTGTTGAACCTTGATAAGCGTTGACTCGTACATAAAAAAGAAAAACCTAATAAATAAATAAATGTAAATCTAAAAATGTATAAAATGCCTAATCATGTTGATACACATCAGTTTTCATTAGATTATCAAAGTTTAAACCATGTTGAACCTGGCCAGTACCGGATGGATGACCATTTGGGAATACCATTTTTTTTCATCACTGATAAAGGGAAAAGATCGAAATTTCTCACTTATATTTATGCATGCCTGTGAATGTTGAACCAAGATCAGTCAACAAAACCTGCAATCATAAATTTATCTATTCTATAGTTTTGGATATTTTTCGTAGGCCAATTCTACAAATTTATTGATACACTGAACATACTTGGATATCTCGGAATAAAAAGTGTGTGTCAGTCAAGTATCAACTAAATCCTCAGTTAATCCTTTAAACTAAATGCTTGGATGATTCCCGATAAAATCTTGGATATATCTTGCATCTAGCATAACATTTTTTTTCCTGAATATTTCCATTCCTATAATGAATTCTTGATTTTTAGTTTTACTTGATCCTTAACTATGCTGTTGATATTCAGTTTCAAAATCCTTTTCTTGTGTGTGATAAATAAATGAAGCTATTTTTAATTTCTCATCTCTGTTTTTACCATTTTCAAAATATTTTTGATCATTGTATTCTATAACCTTTCTTCTTACCTACAGCATTGACCAAAAATTATACAATTTGATGAGGAATGGAAGTAAAACCTGGTCAATGAGGCGTGAGGACATTGCATGAAAAGAAATGAGAACAATGTTAGATGTGTAATAAGTCTTAAAGATAGATTTAGATTTTATCTGATAAAATCTGGACATTAAAGAAATGGCTGCAGAACAGAAGACTCTGATGTTATGGCCACATTGAAAGAATGGATAAGTTCTTGGCTTAGATGTTTAGCAATTGAGGTAACCGGATTAGTTCACAAGGGAAGGTAAAGAAAAGCAGAGAACTGATGTGAATGAACTTCAAAGAGGGATAAAGACTTAACCAGAGATAGGGTTGTTTGGAAATCAATTTCTAAAAGCCGTTTAACACTTGTCAAAATGTAAAACTGATATTAAACTGAATATGCTGGTGGGCCTTAATTTGAGAGCTTTAATTACTATTACTATTTCAGCTCCACTTTGACTCTAGAGTGGTAGTACCTGTTGGGGTTCCATGTATTGATAAGAATGTCCTGGCTATGACTCTGAACTGTATTTGATCCGCTTAAACAAGATGTTTTCCCCGCTCATAGAAATTCATCTTTCCTTCGCCTTTTCTACATTTTTTTTTTTTTTGCTTACCTTATTTTTCAACTATATCAACTACTCAAACTCTTTGTACCTCTTGAGTATGAGGTAAAACTGTATTCAGTGATAAAGCTCTAATTTTAGAGCTTTTGCAAGTATAGGTTCACCCCTTTTATTATTATACCTACACCGGAAATGGCTTAAATAGAATATGCTTTCCAAATAACCTCATCTATAAATTATGGTATTGAGAATAAAAGGTATTAACTATTTGAACTGCTTCGAAAATTTGAAGAAAAAACATTCTTACCAATATATCTCTAACATTAAACAATACATTGTAAAATAATGAAACCAATTGGCCATTTTTATAACCTTGCTGTCATTTTTATTTGTACTTGAGACAACATTCATCCAGGATGGGTTGAGCCAGCTTCTCCCATAGAACATGCAGCATCCTGGATGACTGCAGACCACGCATGACTGTTCACAGCAACCAAGACTGTGATGGACAGTCAGTCCCAGGATTAGAGGTGAACACTGAACTGGAGTTAAGTTCGACATCAGCTTTGCTGGTGTGTAACCATATCTTCAGCTGTTCTCCCAGGCGTTGTTGCCAAACTTGGATTTGTTCTGGAACTATTGTCTTGTGGATGAACTTTTATTGGGTTGTGGCATGTACTGTAGCTGAACCCGCAAAATCTCTTTAAGAGATAAGTTGGGGCTGGGGATGATTCTGCATTGTGTTCTGACTTTGGTATTGAAGACAGTAATGGTGGCAGCAGATCTGCAAAATTTGTCCGGCAATATTAGTCCTACACTTCCCTTTCTGTTGTAGAGGATAACTTTCTGGTAAATTCAAACAAAACCCTGACAGTTTGAAGTACATAAAAACTGTATCAGGTACTGCTTGTATATAGACTTCCATGTAATACTATTTAGAACCAATGACTGATGTTGAAAGTATCAACCTCAGTTTGTAAAAGATGCGTTCCGTTTGCTGCGCATTGTGCACGTACCACAGATGAACTTGTTTCATCATTTGTACTGTGGAGGCAGACATCATCTCACAATCGATCACGAAAGTTAACTTTTCCAGATAGGATACAAGATACATTCATCTCCAAGAAAGATCTTTTGAGTTCTATGACAGATAGGAAATACTAGAAGGGTGTAGCGAGTTCAATCTCTGCTGAGGCCACAAGATGATGATCTTTTAACTGATAAACTTTGACAAACCAAGGGTGACAAGCCTGCAATGAACACCATGTTCAACTAAGACCGTTTATCGCAATGGAAATAAACTAGAATAGTCAGGCTAGTTACTGAACTAATCAACTGAATAGGCAATATACGCCTAATTATATCGAGTTAAAAATGTCATGAATTGATTAGCACAAAGGACGGTTTTCATAACTCTGTTCTATTTGTTATACAACCACTTATATGGGATAGTTACTGTCTCCTTTCCATTGTAGACACAGGATACAAGTTTGTGGTACACATCATTAGGAGTATTACACCATTCATTCATCTGGGCTCCACTACAATTTTGTTGACAATAAAAGTTGTTTGAAGAAAACTGGAGAAAGCAACAGGTGAAACGTGAAAATGAGAAAAACTGTAAATGATGCGTCATATCAGAAATGTCAAGTATAATTAAATTTTTATTTTAAATGTTTTTCACTGATTTGAAAAAAAAAAACTCTTTATTTGGACTACTATTCTCATCTTCATCTACTCTCCCACCTACTTGAAGTGCGTTAAAAAAAATTTCGAAACTAACCTTTGCTCTTCTATTTCTGTTTTCGCAAGTGTTCTAATTTATAATTAATTCAAGTGAAACATTACTGTCTTCTGCACACACCTGATTAAGCTTAACAAATTTAGCATTTGAAATATTCATTATCTGAAGAACTTTGCTACTTATTGCCTTTTAGCCGAGTTTGCTGATGCTCGTCTCTGCAAACGCAATTCAATACCTGTGCCAATTGCAGACTCGAAGCGGATTAGTACTGATATGATTGTATAGATAAGCTTACCATATTCTAATCATTTACACAGAAAATGAATCAGCACTTGAGAAATCACCAGGAGAAAGAAGGTATTTATTTATTTCTCTCCCACAGTGAGAAATGTAATGAGGGCCGGAAAATAGGATTGCAAAGTTAGCACCCATGAGGAGGGGTACTTTGACCCTGCGAAAGATACTCCGGTAGCCCTATCGGCATTTCCCAGTAGATGTGCCTCAGTTGATTAGTAATGAATTAACCCCTTTTCAAAGAGAAAGCAAAGCCTGGGATGGTGTTTCTCCTAGAACTGCACAGGACAAGCTCCATACCACTATTAACAGTGGAAAACGTCATTACAAGAATGGTGTTGATTTTAGAGCATCGAGCGGAAAGGTCTCTACTCTTACTCTTGTCGTTTTTGTCTGAGCTTTGATTAGCAATATCACTTGTAAAAATGTCAAAATTGCATTTTTATTTTTATTTTTAATTGTTTTTAATCAAAACCGGAAGATCATTTAAATTGGTCTTCAAATCTCTATTAACTGGTTAATCACACTTCAGTATTTTCATCAGGAAACGCATAGATTGAATAAATATTAGATTATCTTTACCTACCATGCATTACTTGCTAATTTTAATAGTAATTGTTTTATTTTTCGAAATGTGCCATTTTTAATTTTTTTAAAAAGTTACTCCAAGACAAAGGGGGAGACAAATACTGTTCTATTTCTTAAATTTTTAAAGATGGTGTCCTTAAGAAATAAGTGATACAAATTTTTTTTTTTTTTTTTTGTAAAATTTAAGTTGGATTAGATTTTGTTCTTCATATGCTGTAAAAATTCATCAAAATAACTAATCGGAATCAAATATCGATTTTGTAAGAAGAAAGCTATTAATAACAAAAATTGAAGAGATTAGCTTGATATATTATAATACTAAACAAAACCATATCTCACTCTGATAAAGACGAGGGTGGTGTTGTTTCTGAATTTTTGAGATGAGGGTTTATATTAGACTAGCGAGGGGTACCTGGTGTTGCCCGGGTGGTTGCAGGTGTGTGTGAAAAAAAAAAACAAAGCCTTGACGACACGCAGTTGGAAAATAGTAAAGTGTGAAAAAAAAACCAGGTGCGCGTTTTTGATTGACGTGACGGCGATAGGTATTCAGCAGTTAGCATTTTGTGCAGGACAGTTTTTAATGAGGTCAATAAATCGGTTTGTTTGTTTTTAAAAACCCGCTCCCTCGTCTTGAAATGAAAGCTACTGTCTGATATGACGAAGTCGACATTGACCAAACGTTAGACCACTGGCTCTGGGCCTGTGATTAGTCGAGTTTCGCTTTTTGTTTATACCGAAAACCGAATGTAACGAGTGCCGATGCGGGAAATGTCGAATGATTAACATTTGAAAGTCATTAAAATTAAATAGACAGGCGAGCTCCGTGGTTAAGTGTGAGATATTACAATTTATAGATGATATAAAAAGTTTTAAGAAGTTGCGAAGCGAGCGAGCGCTTCTCTGAAAGAAGCCTTTTGTGGACATTGAGGAAAAGCGTACATACATACATACATTTTCGCTTTTATATTTATAGATTATTAGAAATACTGTTCTCATCTTGAGCGTTATTTGCATGGCTTTTGGCTAATGTAACCTCCGACTTTTTTAAGGTGTACCTTGTCAAATTCTGAATCTGCACAGAATTTTGAATAGAACTCTTTATTTAATCCATAGGTGTAACATGCTCTTGTTACATCGGCCATGATTGGGTACAAATCCTAAGTAATTTACAATTGCATATTGAGTGCTACTTGCACTGAGGATTATACTTTCCACCTCCAGAACAGTGTCACTTAAAACTGAATTTTACAAAGTACCTTATCCACTATGCTTGGTGTTATGCAGTAGCCTGTCCGAATAATCCAAATAATACGTGTCTGATGGTTCAAGTCAGCTCCTAGATTGTTAGAATGTTTGTCAAGGGTGGATCCTTGACTGGTATAAGAACGTTGGACGGAACTTCTGCCTCCACTTTGCCCCCGCCCCCCGCCTTTTTTAAAAATTTCTTTTTCATAATGTCTTACAAGTGTTTCAAATTAACTCTGCTCATCATTTTATGGCTAGAGTAATGGTATTGTTTTTTTGTTTGTGAATTTTCTATTTACAAAAAAATAATCTGTTTAGTACTGCCTCATGTGTTAGTGGGATAGACATTTTTAAATTATGACTATGACGAATGTTTTTTCATCACAATCTCTTCTATGGTCCACTTTATAGTTGCAGAAATGAAAAATAACCGAAGATTTCTTAAAGATAAGCAAACAAATAACTGTCTGCTTCACTTTCTTTTCTACATGACATGTCTCAAATTTCGTAGACAGTTTTCATTTAATCTATATGATTATAAAACTCAAATGACCTTTATAATGATGTATGTAATCCACTTTCCGGTTTACGACATCCGATTGTGCATGCGCACATGACCTGCACACGGAAATATTTCGAAATTATTATTTAACATGGGAAGAGTGGGGTTTAAAATAACTTAAACGTAATACAGAAATGAGCGATGTAAAAAAAAAAAAAAAAAAAAAAAAAAAAAAAGCAGATATATCAAAATTTGAATTTAACTATAAGTATTATGGTATCTGTTCAGTGCACATTTACCTATAAGTATGGCCAACCACTTATAATTCAGTAACTATAAAAAATTTTTTTCAAAAATAATTTTTTTTTTCAAAAATAATCAATTATAATAAACTGAACGACTCATAGAAATCTATCGATATTCTTTTTTCATTTTGATATACTTTCATAGAAATGTTTACGTAAAAAAAAAAAAAAAATTTTCTTTACGTCACAACTGTCACACTCGGGTCCCGGGCAGTCTAGTTTATCGCAGCAATTGTGTAACACAATGTTTGAATCGACACTGAACATGTTCTATGACAAAGACATACAGGCGGGCAGATATATAAAAAACAAGGCCATCAAACCAGATATTGTAATATGGAACAAGCCCGAAAGAACTGCGCTCATTATCGATGTCACAGTCCCAAATGATTTTGGCCTTAATAGAGCTGAACGGTAAAAGATAAAATATTAGGACCTAAAAAATGATCTAAAAACGACATGGTCTCTAAAAGAAATAAACATTATACCGGTTGCAATAGGAGCAACTTAAATAAAAATGAATCTTCAGAAATACTTAGAAGCAATCTCTGGAAAACCAAGTTGTAACGAAATACAAATAGCAGCCATAAAGGGAACAGTATTTATTCTGAAAAGATATAAATTTAAATCATAACAGAATCATGTGTTAGCTCTAGGAGGGAGCCTCTTGATCTTTTAAAACTTACTGAAGTAAAATTTAAAAAAAAAAAACAAAAAAAACATCCAATTTTATTGCTCTTTGGTCTTTAACTATAATTCTAAGCTAAACCGCCATTTTATTTAACAAAAAAAAAAAGATAGTTGATAGGACACTTATTTAGGAAAGGGTCTCTCTCTTAAATAGAATCTGCCCCCCCCCCTCCCGGAAATTAATTAAAAAAAAAAAAATACTAAAAGAAACGACGCAAAGAAATTAAACTTTATTCATACTCTAAAGTCAAATTACCCTACCTGTACTTAATTTTTTTTAATTTGCTATATAATAAATGTGTAAATCTGAAACTTTTACTTAATATTTGTCCATATTTTGAATTATAACTGTTGTCATCATTTCAGCTGATGCAATCTCTAACATTTTTCAGCTGTGCTTTGTTAAGCTCTAAAATCTGTATCAATCTAAATAGAACTCTTTATTTAATCCAGTGGTAGTTTGCTCTCGTTCCATCAGTCATGACTGGATAGAAATTTTAATTTATCGTATTTGTAGTATCGCCCGTATTGAAGCTTGAACCTTGAAACTCCAGAAAACAATCGCATAGAACTTAGCACTTTTATCCATTACGTCATGGGACCTTGCAACTATTTGTCAGTCATATCATTTCATGATATTAACTAAAGTTTGAACATGAAGTGCATTGCGTCAAATCTTCATAATGGATCAGTAAGCAGTTGAGGTGTCAGCTTTCCAAGGATTATGTACAACATCTAGATATTTTGATTGCAAGATTGTATACTTTTTCTCTTAAGACAATCTGTGGTGGAACTGATCCGAGGCTTTATTTGATTTGGCATCTAGAAATTTAAAGATATTAAAAGCTTTAGGTGATGAATGAAAGGAATTTTGTTGCCAATTTTCAAGAACCGGTTTTTTGTACTTTTAATCCAAATTTTATTGACATGAAATGTTGAATCTTATTTGCCGAGAGAATATTGAGGCAGAACGGTTGACATGAAAAATCTATTTTGATTGAGTATCGATCTCTGTTATACAGAAAATTGGACCAGTCTATTTACTGTTTCTTTTACGTTAATAACTTATTAAAAGACCTTTTTTTTAACAAAAGGTAGGTACTAAATTCTGTTTCATAAGTAGGGCTATGACAACAGAATATTTTCATTGTTTTGACTCTTGAATATATATCCGACATAGTTAGACACAGATAATAAACCGAGAACCACATCACTCTATATAACTGCATGTAAGATATCAACACCCGAGAGTCAAAACAATGAAAAGAATATGCTGTTGTCCTAGCCCTATTCATAAATCAATCATGGCAAAAATAAAAATTTCTAATCAATTTAATAAGATAAATTCAAAGTAAAAATGCTGTTGAATATTTTTTTTTAAAGTGGGGGTCACCACTTATCAAGGCTTGAAGGCCACTCTATAAAGGTTAATGGGTGTACGGTAGTCATCAGCATAACAGTGTAGTAACTGTTAGTAGTAATTAATATAATTTTATTACTTATTGGACTTGAAGATGATCATATTGTAGTTAGCTGGAAAGTAGTTCCACAGGCAGTTTTAGGAAAGGTTTGTGGAATTGGTGTTTATATTTAAAAACAGAGGGGAAAATTGTTGATAGTGGTTGTAGCTAAACGAATGTTTTTTGTGAAAGTTTGGCAAGGGAGGGGGCATAATTAAAGCTCGGGTGAGCGAGTGTCAATAATTACAAAGTTTTTGATTGTTAATGTGCTGACATCAGAAAATTTCAGTTTTCAGATTATCATTTACACACAAAAATTCATTCAAGCCTAATTTTATTCTACTTTTTTTACAGTATGCCTCCTCCTCCTCCTCTTAAAAACAACATACAACACATGGAACCTGAAATCATTGATAAAATTCACAATGCTTTCTGAAGTCCACTCGTATTTCATACAAACTTTGTCTATGCTAAGCTTGTCCGAGTTTGTCATGAATTTGCAATAGTCTGTTTTATCATCCATCAGCGATATGAGATACTTTGCTAATCGTCTCATCAGCAAGTGGTATGATTCTAAGTGGGGGTTTCAATTCAACGGACCTTAATTTTCCATATTTTTATCCGTGGGATTATCTCAATGTCTATCAAAATGGTCCTCAAACTATTCCTGAACTGAATGAATATGGCCGTCACAAATTAAATCAGGGTAGTATCAAGAGAAAAGTGAGAGATATTGACAATTTCGCACATAGTACGCAGGTGTGCTTATGATTGACCGATGATAAAACAAAGACTGTTGGACATTCATGAGTGAAACTTGGTGAATAAGCCAACCATAAAGTGCAGTTTATTTGTACTAAATAAATATGGTTGGATTACATAGAGGATTGTTAATGATAGTAACGATTCCGCAAGTAGCATTTTTTTAAGTTAGTGTTTAAGGAAATGATTCTAGCCAGTATTTTACAATCGTGGTTTTTGATAACATTTTAGAGAAAGATGTGATCCAAGATGGCGACCCGAAAAATGATTCTTCAACATTCAGTGTTTCAAGTTTGTAATAAGATTCCATGATCTATTTAATATTGACTAGCGGGACCTATGGAAATTCCACAGGGGACTCATTCATATGTAATATATTGGTGTTGACATTCTGTAGATGTTCAGTGTAAATGGAGATGCTCTGATATTATTGTAGCTTTTTTTGTTAAAACTGTAAAAGTATTTATCTAACACGAACGCCCGGCAAAGCCCGGTCATAAAGTATGCTTAAATATATTTAAATTTGTGCAAATTTTGTATATATTATAGTTAATGTTCTATCGATTTTTATATATTATAAAGTTGTGATTTCAAAAATGAAAAAAAAATATCCATATGACTTGGGTGCATTAGTTTGAATTGAAACTGAAGTAAAAACTGATAAAATATGACACTATTGGTGTCATAAATGCATACAGCGAGGTGCATATTGCAGTTTGTTTTTACGACCTCTGTTGAGAAGTATGAAGAGATCCAGAGATTCTTGGCTGATTAAGGCTGACAGCTTAGAATGGGGGTCAAGGAGAGAGGGTCGCTGCCGGGCGTTGTTCAACCTGGAGTGACTAATCACTCCTAATTTGATAATAAGTAGAAACCTCAGTACAAATTAATAGGATAACGGGGGGAGAGAGAGAGAGAGAGAGAGAGGTGATGAGTGGACAAGACGAAGGGTAAGCTCTAAGAGGAAGAAAGAAGGGGTGTTTGTAACCACTCTCTGAAGGAGAGGTGGGGAAAAGGGGTTGGATTTAGAAAAACGAATTCTAAAGAGTCGTAGCCACCAAACTGAACGGGGGGGGGGGGCTGGTCAAGCGTTCCCGATTTGGGAACCCTCAGGGCCTGATGTTATGTTAACTAGCCTGTGTTAATGGGAAATCTGTGACTTTACTGGTCTGGTCTTACATCGTTTCACTGCTATAGTCAGTCACCTCAATTTAGACAGTAGCTGTTATGAAATAAATAGTTTTTTATTGTTATAAACTGGAGTTTCGTTTGTTTGTGGTGAGGACTCTTCATTTTGCAGCAAGCCACAAGGACCAACGGAGTGATTGATGTGCCCGGAGACTACCTACACAGGGTAGGAGACGATTTGATTGAGAGGCAAAGCGCCCCACCATGAAAACACAGTGGGTGAAGACTATCAACGTGCCAACTTATGACGGGACAATGTATGATCGAAAGAACACCTGTCATATCGGGTGGAATCCGACGAGGTTAAGGACACCTAGTGTGGTTGGTGCGGTAATCGGGCAGCGTTATAAAATGTATATATATAATAAAACTTGAGTTCCTTCAGCCATAATCAAAACCAAAACTTATGAAGAATTCTTGGTAAAATTATTTATTACAAGAAATGGAAGTACATAACTAACGACCCGAATGTAAGCATGACACAGAAAATAACACTATCGTATTAATATATAGATTCTTATTAAAATATTGGCATCAATTAAAAAATGAAACTCTCATAATTATTAAAGAAATGGACAAAATATTTCTCTTAGGAGAATGCTAAACTTTTAACTTTTATTAATGAGTCACCTTATCAGGGCTGAAAGTTGCTTATGGATAAGAGTTAACGAGATGTAATTCAGTTGGAAGATGAATTTTATGATAAGTTTGAAAATGATTAATGAAGTAAACAATGCGTGATTACTGATGAGGGATGAATTATGACGAGGATTTGTTGATATTGGATTTGAAGACTGTTATCTGTCCTCATCACTGTTAAAGCCTCCATTCTATTTGTCATAAGTTTGAGATAACATTTTCATAGACAATGAATGGATGCATTTTAAGACTTTGTGAATTTGTTAGAGCTTCAGATATTACCAGTACTTTTTAGATTTAAAAAAAAAAAAAAATTCTCCAGAAAAATTCCTATAGAATTTAAAATATCTTCTGTTTAAAAAAAAATACATTTTTTATATCGTTTTTACTAAAAATCTATTTCACCACCGAAACTTTTTTTTTTTTTTACATAGGTCACTACTTATCAAGGCTCAGATGCTACTCGAGGATAAGGGTTAACGTGTCCTCGAGTGCCCTCTTGGTCTTGATAATGTGGTGATGCCTGCGTAAAAAAAAAGAATTAAAAAAAAAAACACACACTTTAACATTTCATTAAAATATTAAGCCGATTGTTTTGTATTTAAATTATTCAGATTATTCCCATCTTGAGTGTTATTTTCACATTTTGGCAGAAAAGTTATTGGTTTTGACAAGATGCACCTGAAGAAGGTCGAAGGTTACATCAATCGAAATGTAATAAAATTCAAGATGAGAACAATAGCTTGAATAATTTAAATAATTTAAGACAATTTTTGGATATTCACAAGTATTAAATAATATTTTCACTGGCTATTACTCTTTTTTTAATAACTGGCTAAGATACGTTAAATTGTAAAAAGAACTCTTGCCAAGCCAGCAGCAATCGCATGTTCTGGTTTATATAATTAATAGCATCGACTTTTTCTAATTACTAAGGTGACTCAATCTATTAATGTACCATACTTAGACACAAGTTTGAACCTTCACCTGAGGCATACATACTTTTGTCTTGAAAGAAACTTTAATATTTCGTATTAAAATATTAAGCAGATTGTTTTGTATTTAAATTATTCAGACTATTCTCATCTTGAGTGTTAATTTCACATTTTGGTAAAAAGATTCTTGGTTTTGACAAGATGCACCTGAAGAAGGTCGAAGGTTACATCAACTGAAACGTAAAATTAACGTCCAAGATTAGAACAGTAGTCTGAATAATTCAAATTTATCAATTGGCATCTCAAAAATTCTAAGTTTTAGTTTTTTTTGCTTTTTTTTTTTTTTTAAATTTAACTAATTCATGGAAATTAGATCCCAGGCAATACCCGGTAGCCCTGCTAATAATTTAATGAAATGAAAAACTTATTTAAAAGGCAAAACCATTTGAAAACTTTATTGTATAGACAGTGCTACTATGAAAATTGTATTGATTTCTGCATCCTATAAATTTCTGGTCATTCAAGAATAGTGTCTGCTGAGATCCTACTTTAAATGACGATCAGTTGATGGCCTTCGTTTGGCAGCTGGTCTTATTAAATCCAAACATCAATTTCTATACATTTACATCTGTGTTTAGAAGCTTGAATGATATAACAAATTGCAAGTACTTAAAAGTTTCTCTTACAGAGTCTTATAGAAAATCATGAAACGGTGACAGTTTCCTAGACAAATTTCATTTTAATAAGAGTACAAAATTAAATATATATACTTAAGCTGCGTTGGTATCCCTCAATACTTTATTTCAATATTTTAATAACACAAAATACATGCAAAAATATTCCTCATTTTCCGCATTGCGTTATTTTTGACAAAACTATTTTAAGTGTTCTAAATTAGCTATAATTTGCAATTAACTTGTCAAGTTGCCTATATCTTAAACTTTTATCACTCTGTCTCTCTTGCATATTGAAACCAAGCTTTGTTAGTCACATTTAAATTAGCCCTGTTTAAAGTCGAGACCCATTTTTTTATTCTAACTGCTAATCCCCTTTTGCCTTATAATCCCACCCCTCAAACACATACAAAGCTATGTAGCTAGAAAACGGAGTTATTAAACCTGACAGTGACATAGGAGGAGGAGACAGAAGCTACCTTAGAAGTTAGTGTCCCCAGTGATGCTGGGTTAAATAGAGCTGAGAGGGAAAAGATAACGAAATACCAAAGTCTCATATATGACAAAAAGAAACTGGAATCTTAGGAAGATCTCCATCATTCCAGTAATTATAGGAACAACCAAACTCTTGAAAAAGAATTTCAAGAACTACTTAGCAAATATTACCCGGTGAACCAAGTGCAAGAGAGATACAAACAATTGCACTTAAAAGGACCGTTTGAATCTTAAATAGATCTCTTGGTTAGAACGCATGAGATAGTGGGTGAATGTTTGGCATCCGGTAGAATGCCCCATCTTCAATTAGGACAAAATAAGAAAGAAAAAAAAGTAATGAAATGTTACCAGATTTGATCAATAGTTAAGAAATGTATTTTATAGTCAAACTAACGGGGGTACCCAGCATTGTCCGGGTGTATTAAGTAAAGAAAAAACAAAAAAATCAAAACAGAGTGGAGAAAGGAGTTTAAAAAAAAAAAAAAAAAAAAAAAAAAAAGTGGTAGTTGGCAGGCAGGCTCGAACTTGTAATATGAAGGAGTTAAAAAAAAAAAAAAAAAAAAAAAAAAAAAAACTGACGTCTTAGCCGATGTCTATGGTGCGACTGGAAGTCGAGAGCATTTAAATTAAGCATAGTCAATTAAAAAAGAGAACAATGACTTGCAAAAATGGCGATACAAAATCTGACCCCTCCTTTAAAAAAAAAAATGACTATTTAACGGTGAAGGAATTAATGTTTTTGGCAAATTTTTTGATATGTGGTCCCAGATGTCGAGCTTCAAAATAATACCAATCTTGTGAGGATTTGTCGCGCATGTCGAAAGTTTTTGTGAAACCTACACACATTTTGCCCTTTATTTATATACATATGTGTATATATATGATTCAAACTCATGTGTGAAACAAATCAAACTCTTTACCTTTTGGTAAAAATATGGTAGAACCGTTTAATGTTAAATGCTGTCAAACATGAGAAACACCAACATTGTTGGTAATTTGATTAGAAAATCAGACTAAAATTACTAATCCAAAGTAATTTAAGATAAACATGACATTTTGCCGATTCAAACTGTTTATCGCAAACAAACTTAAGAATTTTCTTTTTAAAAAAGCTGAGAAAACATCTTCTGATATCCGTTCTTTATAAGAATCGATTTGGTAAATTCCAATTCACCAGACAATTTGTAGTCTGAACAAATTGATAAGGCTTACTGAATTGGTGTTTATCAAATTATCTTCCTATGCGTATGACTAAATGAATTTCGTTGCAAATACAATTTAGGAAAGAAAGATTTATGGTAAACACTTGTTAGGAATTTAGATTGGGATTTTTCTGTAGGAACATTGTCATGGCAACGTTATTGCTTTCTTCTGAGGTGATGGTAAGAATAGAACGTAAAGGTTTTAATTTTTGTAAAACTTGTTTCTTTGATTTTTTTTTTATTTAAAAAAAAAAAAAATTTTTTTTTTATAAAGATGACGGAAGTAACTTCAAAAGAAACAAGAAAAAGAGTTTGAATTATTTGGACTGTCCTCATCCGTAGTGTTATTTCCACAATTTTTAAGCCTATGTAAACTCTGACCTTCTTCAGGTGTACCTTATCAAACTCTGTGGATCTTTCTGTCTGAACTCTGTGGATCTGCACTAAATTTTGAGCAGAACTCTTAGTTTAATTCACAGGAATAGCATGCTCTTGCTCCATCAAACATGATTGGGTAGAATGTCCCAAGTAATTCACAATTAGATTTTGAGTGTTACCAGCACTGACGATTTATCTTCCATCTCCAGAAGTGTCACAACTGAATTTTACCAAGTCCTTGCAATGCAAACTGAATTTTACCAAGTCCTTGCAATGCAAACTGAATTTTACCAAGTCCTTGCAATGCAAACTGAATTTTACCAAGTCCTTGCAATGCAAACTGAATTTTACCAAGTCCTTGCAATGCAAACTGAATTTTACCAAGTCCTTGCAATGCAAACTGAATTTTACCAAGTCCTTGCAATGCAAACTGAATTTTACCAAGTCCTTGCAATGCAAACTGAATTTTACCAAGTCCTTGCAATGCAAACTGAATTTTACCAAGTCCTTGCAATGCAAACTGAATTTTACCAAGTCCTTGCAATGCAAACTGAATTTTACCAAGTCCTTGCAATGCAAACTGAATTTTACCAAGTCCTTGCAATAATACGAATAACCAATCTGCATCTCAAAAAACAAAATGGTTTGATTCTTTTCATATCTTCAAAATGTGAGCCATGCTTTATCTCGTTAGAATTTGCAGGTTTACCTGGAAGAGATCGCAACGAGAATGCTTAAGTTTTGAGACATTATGTTGAACAAAGATGGCGGCGTAGTTCAGATTAGTAACCAAGATGGCAGCCAAGAATCAAATGCAGTCCGTGGTGTAGTTAACAGCGAACTCATTGAATCCAAAATTCAACAACTTTTATAATTTTGAAAGGTTTTCATTGGTTGTTTAGCACAGCCGGTGGTTATAAAAATGATTGGCGAATCCATTCGTAACATACCCCCTTTAGGAGTCAAAAACATTTTACACACCCCCTTTTTTTTTTTTTTTTTTTTTTTTTTTGATATAATGGAAAAATACTTTCAGATTCAATTTTGATTTGACTTGAGAAAAGGAAATAAAAATAAACCAATAAGATAATTATTTTGGGGGAATTTGTCTTTATTCTCATTGGTCAAAAAGAATTAATATATTGATATAATGTGCAAAAAGAAGCCATTTATTTGATGACTTTGAGTTTTATCTTTTTTTTTTTTTGATACATATAAAAATAAACACTTTTCAAATACATATAAACATATGCACAAAACTTCACAAATATACATTTTTTTTTTGTTCTTTAACAAGTGTATGCGAAAAAAGATACAAAAAATAATTATTTGACAAATAGGAAATTTACAAAGAAAAGGTTTTAACAAGTGACTTTTTTTTCTTTTTTTTTTTTTTTTTAACAAAAACTGGAAACATTGTTAGGTATTAGTTGGTTAATTTGGTTAGTAAGGTAGAAATGGTCGCAGTTTAACGTCGTGCCCGGGACATTTTTGTGTGATTTTGACTGTTCATGATTCTCTTTTTGGGTTTCTGAAAAGAGATTTATTCATAATTAGATTCCAAAAAGTTCGGTTATAAAATGTCTTAATTTTATTTTTATAGGTTTAGTGAAAATGTCGGCTATATTTTCAGACATCACATAAGAGTAATAGATTTTTATTATTTCATCCCTTATAAAATGATATTGGATATCAATATGCTTCGACCTTTGATGAATCATAGAATTATTTGCTAATAAGATACTGCTCTGATTATCACAATGAATTACTATAGGTTTTTTACTTAGATCTGGTTTTAAAATAGATTTTAGAAGGGTGTTCAGAAAAATTGCCTCCTGCGCGGAATGAGTAAGAACCACATATTCTGCTTCACAAGTAGAAAGGGCAACAATTTGTTGCTTTTTAGTTTTCCAAGAGATCATAGGTCCAGTCTTTGACAGTCTAAAACAATACCCCGTTAGACATTTTCTAGCCTCAGTTACCCCAATCTGAATCTGAAAATCCTTCTAGATTTAGAGGATATGCAAACTTTTTAAATCTTAAAGATTGTTCCTTGGTTCCTTTTAGGTAACGAAGGATTTGTTTTGCACGATGAAGGTCCTTAATTGTCGGTTTCGATAAGTTTTGTGATAGCTTTGTTACAGTGTAACATATGTCAGGCTTAGTTGCGGTCATCAAGTAGATGAGGCTATCTCCCTGTATATTCGATTATCTATGGATTTTGTTTTGGTTCCTATATTTTTATTTATGTCCATTTCGACGAGAGTTGAACGCGGCTTGCAATCTTGCATTCCAAACTTGATTAGAATTGTTTCAATGTATCGTGATTGGTTCATAGTTATAGTTTCATTCTGACAGGTAAATTTTATACCGAGGAACCATGACAGTCGTCCAAGATCGGCCATATTGAATTTTTTTTATTTAATTCATTTTTAACATCTTTTAAAGTGTTGTCACAGTTTGAGGCGAGTAATATATCGTCAACCCAAAAAACCAAAATCAACAATTTATTACCTACATTTTTGGTATGCATGCACGCGTCTACGGGACATTGCTTGAATTCCTGTTCTATTAAATAATTATGGAGTGTTAAACTCCAATTGTGTGCACTTTGTTTTAGTCCACATAATCATTTAATTTCCACACCCAATTTTTATTTTTCATTTTAAATTCCTCTGGAAGGTAAATGTAGATTTCACAGTCAATCGGAGCATTTAAATAAGCATTTTTTACAACCATGTATTTTTAAATTGTATTGAGCGGCAAGTTGTAATAAAATTCTAATTGTCGTTAAATTTGTCGTTGGGGGAAAATGTTGCAAAATATTCCACTCTAGAAATTTGTGAAAAACCTTTTGCAACAAATCTTGCTTTAAAAGTTTCACTGCCACAAGCCGTGATTTTTTTTTTTTTGGAAAAAAACCCAGCGTGAAAAAATTATATTTTTTATTTGTCGGTTTTGCCACTATTTCGTATGTGCTATTTTCAGATAAAGCTTTCAATTCGGATATCATAGCTTGTTCTTATTCTTAGTGATTTTCTGAATTAATTGCCTCATTACAACTTTCCGGTGCACTATTCAACGAGTAACAGTAATCCACGGCGTAATCTTGTATCTTTTCAATTTGTAAGAAGTCTGGCCTTTTTCGCTCCCTCATTGGGTATCGACGTGTCTGGTTAATATTTTCATCAGTTCTACTGTAATTGTCGTTAATATTTTCATTGTGATCGATTCAGGTGCTAGGTAATATTTCACGTTTTTCATCCACTGGATCGCCATTTTTTAAACTTAATGTGTCATTGAATTTTATACATCTAACCCTTTTTATGGCATTTTGGGTTGGAAAGTAGATTAAATATGCTGGACTGTTTTTATCGTAATCTATGAAAGTACCTTTTTCGCTTTTCGTATTTAGTTTACTGGTATTTTCTATAAATGCAAAACAATCAGAACCAAATAGATGCATTCTGTTCATTTTAGGTTTTACACCTCAAAACGCTTCATACAGCGTTTTTCCTAGCCTCTTATTGAACAATCTATTTCTGATATATACTGCTGCCATTAAAGCGTACGTCCATAAACTATGCGCTAATTTCGATTCGATAAGTAGGCACCTTTTCATCTCAAAAAGGGTTCGCCATGCCCTTTCAGCAGTGCCATTTTGGAAGTGGGAATACAGCGCAGATTTCTCATGTTTAATACGGTGGTTAATTAATAGAAGTTCAAAGTCTTTACTAGTAAATTTAGTCCCATTGTCTGAGCGAATACATTTTACTGAACCGGACGGGGCAATATCAGCTAAATATTTCTTAGTGGCGAGGATAGTGTCAGATTTGTTTTTTAGAAAATAAACTATAATTAAACCGGAAAAATCATCAATAAAGTTCAAAACGTACCTTAGATTGTTTCTCCCCATTGGGCTGATCAGACCTGCCAAGTCACAATGTACAAGTGAGAGAATTTTCGTAGCTTTTTTGTCTCGCGTTCGGCTTATATATTTTGTCATTTTCCCCTGTGCACACACATCACAATTTGGGAGATCGTCTGAAGGTATTATTTTCATGGCTTCGACTACATTTGGTAATTTTTTTAATATCGGCTGTATTGTAGTGTCCTAGAATTTTATGCCAGGTTTCCAAGTCGTGACAAGCAGTTTTTGAGGGAACCATACTTTCTAAATAATATAGTCGGCCATTTTCTTTAATGTCAAATACAGTTCCATTTAATTTCCTTGTTTAATTGCAGCCTGCACGGAAAATGTTTTGCTTAAATGTAGGTATGAACAGAGCATTTGTTTAGAATACTGTTAGATTTCACCTTTATTATTTTTTTAGGGATATTTTAGCATCGCCTCTTTTCAAGACTATATCATTTATTTGACTACCGTCAGCAAGTTTGACAAAATGACTTTGTGGATTAAAGTTTGAATCAAAATTAATAAAATCATATTCCTTGGTGATAACGTGTGCTGTAGCACCACAGTCTACAAGGAGATTTTTACCGTTTGTGGTATTGTCAAAGTTACATGTGAATAGAAATGTATGTTCTTCAAAGTTCTCAATGTTTTTTTAGAGTCCATTTTAGTGTGTTTATATCGACATTGGAAAGTTTTGTGGTTGGGTCGTCCACAATTATAGCAGATAATTTTATTCTTTTCCTTGGGAAAATTACTTTTGGAGAACACGTTGCGGTGAGGTGCGTAATTTGGTATCTGCTTTTGAGAAGCATTTTTGAACTTCATAATATTGCTGGAGTGATTATTGTCCACGAGCATATGATTAGTGTCTTCGTAACTGCACAATGCCACTTTAAATTTGAAATTTATGGGTTTGTCTTTGAGTTATAAGTTGTAAAGGGTTTTAAATCAGCTGGAAGTCCTTGGAGGGTCATTGATGTCAACAAGCTATCGCTTATTTCACCTGAGAGTTTTAAGGCATTGGCGGTTGTTTCTGCCCTTATAATATAGTTGGTAATAGTTTCATCCTCGTTACGTTTCAGAGACGTTAGTTCTGTATATAGTGATATAATTTTCGGTTTCCCTTTTGATAAATAATGTTATGTTCAATGCTTTCCGTCCATCATCCAATGCGTCTCTTATAATCAGAGACAGACTTCTACCGTCTAAGCATTGAATCAGTTCTGCAGAAATAGTCGCATTCTTTTCAAGAAATTCGAGGTCGTTTGGATTCTCTGTTAGAGATTGTATCATTTTGTGTAGTTTTCGAATCCTTAGATATCCCAGAAATTTTACCTGCCACAATTCGAATTTAGATTCCGATCCGTCAAAGAAAAAATGATAACTGGGCACATAACCTGTTAAGTTTTGAGACTTTATGTTGAACAAAGATGGCAGCGTAGTTCAGATAAGTAAGCAAGATGGTGGCCAAGAATCAAATGCAGTCCGTGGCGTAGTTAACGGTGAACTCATTGAATCCAAAATTCGACAATTTTTATAATTTTGAAAGTTTTTCATTGGTTGTTTAGCACAGCCGGTGGTTATAAAAATGATTGGCGAATCCATTCGTCTCATACCCCTTTTAGGAGTCAAAAACATTTTACACTTCTCCTGTGATTATCAAGGGTTGAACGACATATGAACAGTCAACATAACATTCTACATTACTTGCTTCCTAAATTTTTGAACATTTGTCAAGAGATGTGCAGGCGTGATTGTCAGCTGCGCCATTCTGTTACAGATCATTTAGTATGACTGGCGGTCATACAAAAGCACAATTAAAATTAGCTGTAAATGAAAAAAGTTTCTACTTTATTAGATAGGATTTCCCACCTGACTACAATTTGGATGTTTTCAAGTCCAACATAAACAAATTCCTGATAAACCCCTTAAGTAAGACACATTATCAAATCTCCATTACTAATGATTACGATATTATCCCATTGATTACTGCACACGCAATAACCCTTATCCTCGAGTGACTTCCGGGCCTTGATAAGTGGTGACTACCATGTAAAAAAAAAAAAAAAAAAATAAATTTAAAGTTGTCTTGTTCTAATTATTTTCAAATAGTTCAGAAACATCTACAACCGAAGCTTTTATCAATAAACCTAAAGGTATGAATGTTGACGTTCCCCCCACCCCCCATAAAAAATAAAATCATGGAATTTATAGAGCTACTAGCAGTATCACATGGCCTTGCTTGGGGGGGGGGGTTCTTTGATGCCTTTTTTTATGCTTATTTTGATCTGTATCTTTGGTAATTCCAATTTTTTTTTTTTTTTTTTTTTTTGTAATCCTAAAATTCTTTTAGTAAATTTCGGTTATATTGGCACCTTATTGATCAACGTAGCACCCACACAGTGGATGCAACATGCCAGCAACAATCCAATTTCTAATTTATCCCCTTAGCAGCTATTTTTCCAGCTCAAAACCAACTACTTTGGCAAGGTTGTGAGGGGGGGCATTATTTCTTGAACCGTATGTGAAAGAAACCACAGGATCACCATCGACTATTTGTTTTAAGAAAGTGTTATTGGCGCTGTATAGTTCTACAATTAGTCGACTGTCGAAAAATTACTTACGTTGCCAGGCATGCTACTTGTGCTTGGTTGTTGGGGCCTATGCTTTGTTAAACCGACATAAGAAACTTCTGAATCAGATTTTCACTAAATGTGTGTGTAAATTGATTTGCAATTTCTTCAGGATCGGTTGCTTGTTCAATGGACGTTCAAAAACAGAAACATCATTTACTTTTGCACTGTTAAAAAACATGTAAATTTTCAAGTCTTATAAGATTTTTTGGAGTTAATGAAAAAAAAATTTTTACGTGCGTAGTTTAAACCTAGAGACCACGTCATGCAAAAAAAAAAAACATGCTATCAACTTACCCCCAGAATTTTCACTTGCTCTATCATTGTTGCTAAGCAACAACATGGAAAAAATAACTTTAACAATGATAAATTAAAATAACGGTTTCGATTATTGGTATATATCGAGGGTATTCTAAGACAAAACTTAACTAAGATCACTCTCAGACCTATACACTAAAGTTCTGTAAATTTTAAAAATCTTTTCAGCCGTTTTGGAGTCTATAAGGAACGAACTTACACACACACAGTTACATTTCTATAATTGTAGAGATAGATTAATTTAAGTTTTTTTTTTCTTGTTCTAACATTGATATTAAAAGCCTAATTGTTCTATTTAAGAATTATTAAAACAAACTAAATATGCTCAGTTATAGATATGTGAACGAATAGCAGTGTCAGAAATTTCGTGAAAACTATTGACTAATTCCACCCGCCATCTTTTGAAGTTTATAACTCCTCGAAAAATGTCATTCAAGCCCTAATTTTTTTTTTTTTCAATTAAAGGAGCAAGGACCCAGATTTCATTAAAAAAAAAAAAAAAAAGTGGGTTTTTTTTTTTTTTTAAAAAAGGTTTTAAACTTCGGACTTTACAGGTAAATTTCTAAAAACAATTTTTTGTTTTTAAATTTGAATATATTATTTATTGATCTTTTATCTTCAATTTGTGATATATAAAACTTTGGTACATAAATTAATTTACTTTTTAATAGACATTTGAAAATGGGGGGGGGGCGTGAATTTAAAAAAACCGTTTGTCTAAAATATTATATTCGGTTTATTGGAAAGAGCATAACATTTCACATTGACCCTGAAAATATCGTAAAAATAGAATCAATAGAAAAATTTTGATAGATTTTTAAAGTTTAAAAATTGAAAAATACTGAACTTGTAACATTCAATTAATTTCATTACTATTTTTTAAAAAATATTTCTATTACGTTTTATACAACTTTAATAGTTTATTTTGGAAGTATAATCCATAAAGAAAATAAACAACCCACCTTTAAAAGAGAAATTATGAGTTTTTTATATTTTATTTACAGTTTCGTGTTAGGGGTGTCAAAAATCCCTACAAAAATTCTGATACACCTAGTGAACGACTACATGAAGGTCAACTAATTCATATTTCTTTGAAATATGAGTCAATAATTTTTGTTTTATGGTTTCTTAGATGAGCACATCTGAATCTAATTTGAAAAATTATCAACTCTAACACTCATTTCTTGGTACTGACCTGATGTTGGTTATGATGGCTATCTTCTGTTCACAAATTGTCTGGTGGTTGATTTTATAAATATTATCTTTGAGATAACCCCACAGTAATTCCCATTTTAGAATTGCACCTACTGACGATACAATCACCAAAGTGTCCCCTGTCTGAACCCGGGTAATTTGCACTAAATTTTGAGCAGAACTTTGAATTGAATGGTGATAAAACATAACTGAAATTTAGTTGACAAGTGAGTCATAGACTGGAGTGTAAATGTTTGGATTACAAAAATGGTTGTGAATTTCATATGCGCTTCATATTTTATGTTCACCCTGTATATTTCACAATAACACAAATGCACAAAGAATCTCAAATGCAGAGAAATAAACTTTGAATTTTATGCATTTTATTTTTCCTTTTTCTATATAATTTCTAATTATCTTGAATATTCGAATATAAACAAATTAGAATTCTCTATTAGGTTTATTTTTCTAATTAGCAATAATTCACACGAGAGAAAAAACTTTCATCTTATCGGTGATGACTTCCAAAATGATGCAGGAATCAGATTTTATTGTTGCAGCTGCTATTCCGCTAAACATTGGTAAAATTAGTTTAGTGTTTAAAAATGCGTAAGCATAGTGAAATATCATTCAATTCCAACTGATGATCATTCATTTATTTTGATAAAATTTTAATCTAAATCTAAACAAAATATGATCTATATATTATTTTAATTGGAATTCATTATTGAAATGAGTGTTATATTAATTTATTGCGGACTATTATTCTCATCTAGTTGTTTTCACGACGTTTCAGCCAACTATTCCTCTGGCCTTCGTCAGGTGTAACTGCGACGGATAGGAACTTCAAATCTCCTAACTGCATTCTCAGCAATCACTGCCATCCATAGTTGTCATCTCACCACGTTTTGGCCAAGTAAGCCTCTGGCTGGCTTTGGGTAGGATTGGAACCGTAGAGATTCAACGTCTCTATCAACTGCGCCATTATTATGTTAAGTTTGTTTTGTTTTTTTTGTTTTTTGCTGAAGGTTACTTCAAGCTAGTTTACTATTTTCAGTTTGTTGTGACTGAGCCTGAACCTGGTTCAAACAGTGAAAATGACCCTGACTTGCCTTATCCTTGCAGTGAAAGGGCTCGTCTTTGTGTGTTGTGTAGTTTGAAACTTAAGGAAATGTTTAGATCGTAGGTTACTACTGAGGATAGTTCAGGTTATTACTTTGCAAAGAGCAAGTTACCTCAATAATAAAAACGTCAACCCTAGAATTATCTGTATTGGTTAATCGACGTTGTAGAAAGCGGGTGTCAGAAGACAATAATGGATGACGTTTGAGAGGTCAGAAAAGAAGCAGGATTACTTTTATTTTGGAAAGTACCTGGAAATCAATTCTGTTAATATAAAAAAGAATCAAGTTATTGTTTTTTTTTTTTTGTTTTTTTTTTTTTTTTTTACAAGATGGTCACCACTTATCAAGGCACGGAAGCCACTCAGGGATAAGGGTTATTGTAAGTACAGTACGTTAGTGTGGATATTTAGAGTGTCTACTTAAGGGGGCAGTTCATCAGGAATTTGTTTACGTTGGACTTGGAGACATCCAAGTTGTAGTAAGGAGGGAAGCAGGCAGACAGAACAGTTCCACAGACGTGCAGTTCTAAGAAAGAAGCTTTGTTCATGGAATCTACGTTTTATGTTCCTTGTGACATAGACTGCATACAGCGTATGGGTCCTATGGGTAAACATGTGTAACGTTACAGTTTGTAATAAAAACCTTCGTGTAAACTGTTACTATGTTTTGTGACGACAAACAGAACGCAAAGACTCAACTAAATGGAAGTCCTGTGTGTCTACACAATAACGAGTGTATTTTTACATGGTTCGGCTTGAACATTCACCGAAGTCTTGCGATGCAGTCTCGATTGCTTTCACAAAGACAGGTTTGATATGACGTTGAATGCAGTAGTTGATCACTTCCCCTTCTCGTGATTATTTAAAGTCTGAAATCTGCTGACTTTAGATGAAAAGTGAAAAAAATTGGAAATTAGAAAAGTCAGATAATGATCCACATTATTTTATTGACTCTGACAAGTACGTTATTTTGGTATTTATTTTTAAGGTTTTACTGATCAAATTTAAATTCCGTTTCAGGATTACTAAAAAAGAATGAATCCATTTCTTTAAGCAATACTTTAATAATGAAAAACAAAACTCCAGCCGAGTCAAAACGCATTTCGCTCTGCATAAACTTTTATTTCCTGTCTTATCTGTGTTCAATGTGAACACCACCTGCTGTACAGGAAACACAAATATGATAAGAGAATTTCTCCCAGACGGATATCAGCATATTAGGATCCACCGAGTTGATCACCGTTGTTATGCAATGTTTAAAGTCATTGAGATTAGTGCCTAGTGATGAAACAGATGTGATCTTTTGTCTGCAGACCAGAAAAAAAAATCACATGAAGCTTGGGGATCTTACAGGCCAATTACCAAGAGCATCTTCTAAATTTAGCCCTTGAAAAAAGAAAAGAGAAAAATGCAGAGAATATTAAACTATTTAATTCGATATCGATATGCTGATCATATTCTGTCAAATATTTCATTTGATAGTTCCCCAAAATATTATTATTTAGAATTTTTGAATTTATCCAATTCCATTTTAAAATGTTCTACTTTATTGCTTTTCTTAATATCACCTGACAATTGATTCCCAAAATGTATTACCATAAGAGCAGACATTCTTGGCCTTTGGACCAAGATCAAAGTGTAGTATCTGTCTGATGCTGCACTTAAATTTTTTGTTCTGTCAGTGGAGAAGAAATCCTTCAGGACTGAGACAATTTTAATTTTGTTCCTTTTCTCCACATTAAAAAACGACCCTGGTGGCTAACTCTGTCCTGTGGAGAGGCATTGTAAATGGGTACTCTATTAGCCAAAATGTTCAATTAGTTAATAGATTTAGTTTTTTAAAATTGGTCTAAACAATAATCTCTATAGAATAGAAGTATTTAAAACGGAGACTTTTAAGTGCATTAAGAGGAGTTAAAAGTTGAATTGTTTAAGATGAGTGATTTATACCAAATTGATGGTTGAATGTGGTTAAATTTGTGCTCAGTTTTTCTTTAAATACTAATCACCATTAATCCTTTTAATTCTTAACTGTGCACTTAACAGATACTATACTATTTGGTTCGCTACACCTTTATAACAGAGGTTCATACAAAATTTCAGCCAGATCAGCCAAGTAGTTTCTAAGAAAAAGTTGAATGGACAGACACAGACAAATTAAGAGAAATATATTACAGAACAAATGTCTATCATAATTATAAGTGCTATTTATTTTGAAAATTTAAATTACCTCATTATTTTATCTAGGAGTTAAATCTAATTACCATAACTTTTCTTTTTTTATGTCTTGTGATCGCCATATTACATTCTAATTTTCATGTCTAGACACGCGAGTCTATACTCACGTGAAATACTATCTAATTAGATCTTCAAGTATCTTTTTAAAGCATTTTGTTCCTATAAATATTTCTATCTATGGATCTAAATTCATTCATACAATAGACAATGTATCATCCAAATTAACTTCCAAATTATTTAGTTTTTGGATGTTTGGCTAATGTTCACTTTTCATGTTTTTAATCCAGTATGTAATAACTTATATTATTGACCCCCCCCCCCAGTAAAGGAGGGATTGGATCTAGTAATTCAGTCCCGTTTGTTTGTTCACACTTTTCTCAATAACCACACCTTGGATTTAAAATTTTGCACAAACATTAGTCATGATTAAAGTAAATTTTTACTCGTAGAGGAGACCTTGCATGCTTGAGCAATGTTAGAAGATAATTGGAACATTAAATTTATGTGACAATGTATTCAAACCAATTTTTGTATTTCTTTTAATAATGATCGCAAAATTCCACGTTTCCTCTTATAATTGATAAGTGATTAAATATGGTGTCGTAAGGTTTCATGTGTACATATCCTGACAAATGCTGTACATATCCTGACAAATGCTGTACATATCCTGACAAATGCTGTACATATCCTGACAAATGCTGTACATATCCTGACAAATGCTGTACATATCCTGACAAATGCTGTACATATCCTGACAAATGCTGTACATATCCTGACAAATGCTGTACATATCCTGACAAATGCTGTACATATCCTGACAAATGCCAGATAATAAATTGAGGGATAACACGGTTATGTCTGGCTCGATTTGTTGACTTAACAAACTTCTCAGATTTTTTCGTTCTTTGTCTTCAACTCATGATTGCCTTTGACTTTTTCTTTTTATGTAGACGCTCATTTTATGAAATCGGTAAGCCATCATTGAATGCTTGGAAGAGAGTATATTATTATAAATTTGTATTGTAAATTGTTGCCAAAAACCTTAACAATTGACTTCGTTTTTACAAAACTCATATCAATAAGGATGAGTCTCCTTGCTGCTTTGGTTGCTTGAAGAGTGGGGTAGAAAGTATCGGTCAAGAATCTATTTTTGACAATCAGCCTGATAGTTGCAGGGCCAAGAACTGGTCCAGTACTTGTCGGACTGAGGAATGCCGTGTGAGTATTACTTAGGTCCACCCTCCTAGGCCTTGCCACTTGGCTTTCGAATCGGGCAATACCGGTAGTGTCCCTCCTTTAGGGGCACTGGTTGGACATCTCCACTTTCGACCTTGTGTCACATCTTGTTGAGGTGGGCAGCGGGTCAATGTCTGTTAACAAAGGTTCTGTATTGTAAAGACTTCATTTCTAGGATAAGCATGCAACTGAAGGCTGCTAAAATGACTACAACACTCTTGTCAGTTATTAAAAACTTAAAACTTCTCAAATACTCATTTTTCCATGATGACATTTGAAGGCTAAAAGAATGCAGTTCGTTCTTTTTGAATAATTCTGTACTTGTTATGCTTTATTAATGTTTGAAACTTAGTTTTTGAAAAAGCAAAAACTTTTAAGACTTTTTCCTGATTTGAGCGAATTGTTTTATAATTTGCATGCTCGACTTGTTTACTTTTAATTTGTTTAAATTTGAAGCATCTTAGCATATTTTAAAACAAGTGTACATATAATGGTCATGTGAAATGTATCTATGGCCAACAAGCTATGTAATCTCCTCTTCTATGATATAAAAGACTCTGTGTGTGTGTGCGCCAAAAACTTTCGACACCTGCGACAGATCCTGACGTGATTGGTATTGTTTTGAAGCTTGACGTCTCAAATGACAAATATCACAAAATCGGCCAAAAACATTAATTCCTTCACCCTCAACTGGGCAGTTTTCTACAAGGAGGGGTCGCTTTTTTTCATTTTCATCGACATTTTCGAAAGTCATCGTCTCTGTTTTCTTGATTAGCTTTAATTCCAACACTCGCCACTTCCGGTTTCACCATGGACACATCGGCTAAGGTTTTTTTTTAACCTTTTTCTTCTTTGTGTTTTAGGTTTGAGCGTGCCTGCCTACTACTACTTTTTTTTTTTTTTCTTTTTTCTTAAACACCCATCTCCATTCTGGTTGCTTACTATTTTGTTCCCCCCCCCCCCCGCTAATACCACTTTTTTTTTTTTTTTTAAGACCTTGACAACGTCAGGTACCCCTGCTAGTCAGAACATAAAGGATGAACAAAAATATGACGACGCCATTTTTAACAAATAAGTCATGATTGTGCTCACTAAGTCAGCACAGCTGAACCTATTGTAACTGAAGTAAATATTTTTCTGTTCGATTTACTTGAAAGTATGTATATTTTAGGTGCATTTAGTGGAAATAGGATAGAGGAGTTTTTAGTTCCTGTGTTTTTTTTTTTTTTTTTTTTTTTTTTTACAAACTCCTAGGGTTTGGGAGATAGACCCCCTACCTCTAATATATATTCAGAAACTACATAATTTGTTAGCCTTTTGGCTAAGAGTAAAGTGCAGTATTTGTTTTGATACTACATTTCAACTTTTCTGTTCTTGGTTGAGACAGTTCTAATTTTTGTCCAAATCTAATGTGCCTCCTTTTGGGAGTTAGGTTTTCTCCACATTAAAAACCAAACTGACCTTTTATCTGATTCTGTTTAATTTTTTAAGGCAAGACTGGTTGATTCAAGAATACCTAAATATCATGCTTCATCAAAATCATTTGAATTTTGTCTTTTTAAAGTTCTGAAACAAAACATTGGAACTAAAAAAATTATTTATAGATTGTTTACTATTTTGCCTGGTAATATTAGATATTTTTAAAGTGTTTGAATTTTATTAGTTCTTCCGATAATACCAAAAAAATAATAGAATGGTTCTAGTCTTGTTTATGCTAAGAACAGAAAAATAATCTTTCAGATCCGTCTGTTTTAAATGGTAAACAAAATATTGGAAATCTGTATGAATGTCAGGCTGGAAAGGCGGACACTAAAAATTCTTGACTTTTTTTTAATCACTATCAAAAGGAAAAGTTTTTTTTTTTTTTTTTTTTAATCCCATTGTATTTGAAAACAACTTTTGGAAGAAAAATCACTGCAGCCTTTTGTCTTGTGTACTTTTCTACGTTTCTTAAACAAGTTCAAAATATAAATTGTACAATTAAAAGAAAATTGTACTCATCTCTCTAGAGTTCTGTATTTTATAAACAAAAAAAAATATAATTCTTTCTAAAACAAATTGAGAAACTCACTTTTGAATGATAGAAATTGGAAGATTCTAGAAAAATGTTCTGTTGGGTCACCCATTAAGCTGGATTAGATTGCTTGAATAGAGAGGTAGGGTAATTTTTTTTTTTTTAAACAAGTTAACTATTAAAGAAACGACAACTCTATTTCTTTTCTCTATATCTCATTTTATTTCACCCTCCATGGATTAAATAGCATTGCTACTTGTGTTGATATTTTAATTTGTTTATAATGGACCATGCCAATCTTTAATTCTTTTCATTATTACTTTCATCTGTTAAAATATTGATGGAAGCGAGGCTGATACAATAAAATGAGCGAGTCTCTGTGTGCGCATGGGTGGGAGTATTCATTCAATATGGTGTAAGAGAATTAGTGATAGACATCTAATAAGAGTTTTTTTTTTTTTTTTTTTCACAGGAACCACCACCTATCAAAGCCCAAAGGCCACTCGACGATAAGGGTTAAAGGGTGTACATTAGTCAATGGGGCAATATCATAGTACCTATTTACTCTGCCTCCCCACGGGACAGAGTTAGACACCAGGGTCGTTTTTTAACGTGGAGAAAAGGTACAAAAATAAAAATTGTCTCAGTCGTGAAGGATTTCTCCTCCACCGAAAGAGAACAAGAAATAGAAGTGCAGCATCTGAAGAACAGATACTACACTTTGATCTTATCCCGATCATAGTAATCGTTAGTGTAAATTTGGTAAATTGGATTACTTGAGGGAAACGGCTCATCAAAAATTTGTTTATGTTGAACTTGAAGACAATCATTGTCAGCTGGAAAGTAAGCAAACGGAACAGTTCCACAGGTATGCAATTCTAAGAAAGAAGCTTTGTTCATACGAATCTAGATAAATTACTTGCTGAATTAATTGCAAATTCTAGCTATTTAGAAAACCGATTAAAATGGAATTTATCTTTTAATCATAAACCAAAGAATATTTTAACATTATGTGATTAGAGTATGTATGGAGAAAAAAATAACTTTTAGAAACAACCTTTGATTAACTCGACTTTAGTAAAAAAAAAAGAAAAGTAAAAAGTTTTATACACTGTCTTTAATGTTCATATTACTATTAAACTTTCAACAAAATTGAGACAAAGAAGTTGAATATTCTCATATCAAACTGGATTGATGTTAATCTGGATTTCTTATTAAAAAAAAAAAAAAATTAAATGAGTTGGAAATATTTGTTAATACCCTGTGTTATTACTTCCTCCCTGTTTTACCAAATATATGCTGGTGATCCCTTTTTTATTAGGTGGGGGGAGGTAAAATTTCTGCCTGTAGATGTTTAGAACAGGAGGTATTTTTAAGTTGGCATAAGGGGCCTCATTCTGAATGAGGGAAGGGACTTTCATATGTAAGGCAAAATCAAGTCGCCAATTCTGTGCATTCCTAAAGCAATCTGTTCTTGTTCACTACTGCTGTTCGTACGCCTCCTTTTACCCATTTCAAAGTTTTCTGTTTTTGTTCTTTCACATGTGGGGCCCCTTTCTGAAGTAGGGCATGCTTTAGAATTGTCTACTCTTCCACAGACCTTTTTTTTTTTTACTCTGAGTTTTGTTTCTTTGTTCTTTGTCTATATTTACTGCTTTGGACGGAGGCCTTCTCCTCTTCCACTTGCAAAACTTACCTCAACCCATAATCTAGTCTTAATCTAAACGAAAAGAATTCAGACCATTTTTTTTTCATCAGATTTTTAAGCAACATAATGAATGTGCATAGAACTAGATTATCAAATAATGAAATATATTCTTAAAAAACAAAACACAAAGAAAAACTACATGTTAAACAATGAATCTTTTTAAACTAATGCTTTTTTTTAAATTTTTTTTTATAAAAAAATTTATATTTTGTTGTATGACTTTTGGGGAGATTTTCTGTTTAAATTTATTTCCATGGCATTTTTTTTTTTTTAAATGTTATGCGACATAATTTTTTTTTCTCTTCAAATCTATTGTTAGACGTAGGTGAAACTTTAAATTTCCACCTTTTTTTTTTTTTTTTAATAGAAAATCACAAAATTAAGTGTCGACTTTTTATGTGATGTCTGTTTATGTTGCATATGTTGTTTACAACTAAAATGTCATTTTATACATCTTTTGCATTTTAATATGCAATTGACTAATGTATACACCGTCTCCATACCAAAAAAATTAATCTAAAAAGGAAGAGGCGAAACTAATATTTATATAATCAGAGAATTATATTAGTAACCGTTTCTATGAATTATTATTTTTGATTACCTTTAAATTAAAAAAAAAAATACAATTGCTTTATTTGAAGATATTTTTCCAGATTAATGTAAGTTAGCAGAATATGTTTGTAGTTGCCTTACTTGCTGTTTGCTTTCTCGATTCCCCTCATCACTTGGAATAATTTTCTCTAGGAGCTAGACAAAGGCATATTCTTTACTCTGAAACTTTTGTGTTAGGCGAACATGTATATCATATACAAATAGATACTCATTGGTATTTATTAAAGAGTGGAAAATAGTAAAAAAAAAAAAAAAAAAATGTCATGTAATCATCAAAATTAAGGTTGAGTTAAAGCGTTAAGCACACTTATAAAGTTGTTACATAAATTTATTAATATAGAAATCTTATTTATTAAAGAACATTTTAACTCTATGATGCTGCTAGAAAATATTTTATTGATTGTGATTTCCTCAAATTAAAACCTTGTTTGAATTTCTCCAAATTGAAATCCCAATCCAATAATTTATTTTCATAATATCTAAAAACTTTAATATGAGCATATAAATCTTGACAAAACAAATAAAAGCACATTTATTTTCGTAGCTCAGTTAGCCACTGGAATTATGACCGTTCAAAGTTGGAAGTAAGAAAATTTACCGTTTTGTGTGCTACTTGTTAATAAGTGTATTTTCATAACTAAAAAGGCAGGTTTTAAACAAGTGAAGAATTATTACAAACTAGCCTGGGTGCTTGGAGGTGTATTGAGCAAAAAAAAAAAAAAAAAAAAAAAAAAAAAAGTGGTAGTAGGCAGGTAGGCTCGAACCTGTACAGCGAAGGAGGAAAAGAATGTGAAAAAAAAATGTGATGTCTTTGGCGTTGCGTCTATTATCAAATCAGAAGTGGCGTAGGTTTAAATTAAGGCTAGTCAATCGAAAAGAGGGGATGGCTTTTGAAAATATCAGCGAAAAAAGCGACCCCCTCCTTGTAGAAAAGTACCCAGATAAGAGTGAAGGAATTAATGTTTTTAACCAATTTTTCGATATTTGTTGTCCGGAGGGTCGATCTTCAAAACAATACTGATCTCATGAAATTCCCTGGTAGGTGTGCCTCAGCAATAAACTTACTCCTCCCAAAATACTAGAGGCAAGGCCTGGAAGGGTGGACCTACTAGGCCTTCACATGACTTTACAACCTTAACCTTGGTTAATAGGGAAAAGGTCATTTAAAAAATGGCCTTTAATCTGTTGACTTTGGAAGGACCTACATGACTAGCATTTTATGCTTCCTGCTCTCTAGCTGGCTAGCATGTTGAATCTTTGTAAAGTAACTAGTTGGCTGCTTGGCATTGCTCGGTCATAAAATATTCATAAATATATGCAGATTTCTTATTTAGCAAATTCTCTCTTGATTATTATACAACATATAGTAATGATTTATGAGTTATAAAAAAATGACTGGGTACCATCTGCTAGAATCGAAACCAGAACATTTAGCACTCCAGCCTTAGTTGGTATTTATCTCTCCAGCATCCTTATTGTTTGAACTGCCAACAGATGTATACAAAAGCTTAAAAAATTAGGCGGCTTTGAACTATGAATGTTGAATTTTACACATTAACAGCAATTCTTACTTTGTCAGAAACGTGGCTCATGGAATATGAGGACTAAAGGATAAAAAAGGAAAGGAAGAGTTAGGAGGCTACCGAATGTAAATCCATGGTCCACATTCTAGTTTCCATAAATTTTACGATAAGATATTAGAACCATGGCGGAATTTGCATAGCGTTCTGTTTCTTCATAATTTCCCTTCCGAAATGACTCTTTGAAACTGCATGAAATGTTTTTGCAAAGAAGATTCTCTATCGATTATTTCTGCGGAAAACCGAAATTAATAGCATTTATGTCTGATGTTGCAACAATTAAAAACAACAAAAAAAGATCTTTAAAAACTCTTCACATTTATTATTTATACAATTTGATGTAATCATTTTTTTTTTTTCTGAAATACATGAATAATTATGGAGTGCAATAATTTTTATGTTTTTCCTCTTCTTAATAAGTGACTTGCATACATTATTGAATCTATAATAATTAACTGTTAAGGAAAATTGTAATTGTTGTAATTCTGTTTTGGAAGTTTTATAATTAAGTGGCTGCTAGTTTGATTAGGACAACATCTGATGAACAGGGAAGATGATGACGATGAAGCAGAATTGCTGGAAATATAACCAGCAGCAGCAGCTTATCAAACCATTTCCATCTTGTAAATGATGATTCTTAGCTTTGTTTAATATCAGAACATCCTATAAGTTCTGACCGAATTTTCCAATTTTAATTTTTAATGGGATTAAATATTTATATACGTTATATAATAAAATATACTAAATCAGAGTTAATCAACGTAGGTTTCAGTAAGGCTTTTTTATTTTTCCTTATAAAATGAATTAATACAAAATATATGCACATATTTAAAAGTTCCGGGTTTGAGTTATGTTTAAAAAAATTTTGTATTGATTATAATTTATAATAAACATAACACCCCCCCCGTCTTTTTTTTGTTTTGTTTTATAGCTATTTATATATTTTGGTCGCTCTATTACTCTGATTCAACCACTCTTATATATTCTAATATCTGTGCATTTAAAGAGCGACTTTTTTTCCAGCTCATTTACATAGTGTCTTTATGCACACCGTAAACGCATCTGTAAATTAAAACATGAGTTGCTTTACTCGTATATCATGCATAACGATAAATGTAAACGTTTACCTGTACAAGAAAATGTCCCATATGGTCATGAGTACGGCAATTATCATTGTGTGTGTATGTATATATATATATATATATATATATATATGATCATGAGAATCAAGAATAATTTACAATAAATTGGAATCTGCCTACAATGTGGATTTATCCTACAAACTTTGACTCTGACCACATTATACCACTCAATACAAGGATTACCACGACACCCGTATACCATAAATCCATATCCTTTCAGTGTTTCTACTTTTATTTCCTCGCTATATCTCTTAAAAAGATGTAATCAATTTTTAATATATTCTTTGTATGTGCTGAATAGCAAAATTATTTCGAATTAGATCTAATATTTGCTAATGACCTTTTCTCTGAAGAGATGAGCCTACATCGAAAAATTCATGGGTTAAGGACAATCTCTGAATTGTATTCTTTATACAAACAATCTGTGTTTTGGAAAATCATATTTTTCTGAATGAAATTATTAATTCCCTTATAGTATTCAAGTATATTGAGCTATTCTCTTTTTGGCTGGGATTGTCTTATATAATATTACCTCCTAAAACTATTTTGTAAGACTCTATTCGCTTCAGGATTCTGATATGTTTTGAAAATATATATGGCAATTAAGCTACACAGAATTTTCTGTTTTATCCTTATGAGGATGTGTCAGGCTATTGTATGGAATTTTGACATGTACTTACGAGGATGAAACAAAACTCTGTGTAGCTTAATTGCCATATTTTCAAAATCTACCTAGCTCTACCTTAATATCGAGCACTGTTGAATTAAATACTGAAAATCTTTACATAAAATTATGGAACTTTCCAGCAGAATAGAACAGTTGTATTGAAAGGCAATATCAATAAGAATTTATTGGAAACTGTTTCCTAAGTAATCGGAACTTTATTGCATTTCGCTTGACAATCATTCCATCTCATTAACTCGTCTCTTTGAGTTTTGTCTGTAATAAATGAGAGATTAAAAGAGAAAAATATTTTAAAATGTTTCAACATTTTTTTTATTTATGAATTGATTTCAATCTATCCTTTTAACAAAGGAGTTTTTTTTTTTTTTTTTTTTTTTTTTTCATTCAACTAATAAGACCATTTTTTAAAATTGAGTAAACTCACTTGGAATTTCTTGACTACCAATAAGGAAACTTTTTTTTAACAGTAACAAGGTTGTCCACCTCTTTTGTGAAAATGCACCTTGTGAACTAGGCTAGATTCTTCCTACTGGCAACAAGGAGCGATGGGAAGGGGGTGCTTATAATGGTACCATTGAATAAATCTAAGTTTTGAAACTTCTCCCCCACTTCCTTACCATCCCCAAATAGCTTTAATCTTTCATCACCACAAAAATGGTAATGTATATACACCCACACACATACACCTACCAACTGGTAGACATCTTCAGTTTAAAATGAGTAAGCGCACACACACACACACACACATATATATATAAACAGGCGACCACATGTACGGCTGTATGTAGTTGGCAGTATAGACATTTCTTGCATTCTTTCTCTCAAACCTTTAGAAATCATCAGCAAACGTGAAGATGTTCCTTCTCAAGTTTCACTCTGCTATCTCAAAACCAGAGATATTACAACTTACCAAGTTTTTTTTTTTTTTTCATTTCTCTTTTTTACCTTTTCTTACTATGGGTCTTTCTTTAAACCTCCTACTATAAAAGATTCTTTCAAGAAAAAAAAACAAACAAAAAAAACTTTATTTGCTGCCTCTTACCAAATATTACTCCCACTCCATAGTTTATAACATCTTTTCCTCGTCTTGCAAGTAAAATTTCTTGAATAAGACTAACTATAGAATTAGTGCTAAAGACCATATAATGGTGAATAACATTTAACAAATATTCAGACCACTTCGTTTCTCACATCAATGTAACTTTGATAATTACACATTGAATTATTCTTTTTATTGACTACTAGCAGGGCTATCTGGCGTTGCCTGGGGTAAAATTAACGGTTTTTTTTTTGTTTTTGTTTTTTTGTTTTGTTTTTTATTAAAACTTCTGTGTTTGCATCTGTTTTCACCTCGATTCCCCTTCTCTATTTTCAAACCCCATTTCTTCTCTGCCAATCCCATTCCTCTCTAACTAGATATACACATATGCATATGCAACTGTCATTTATGATAGATTCCTGGTGGAATTTGAATTTTCTTTTCAAATGGTTACATAATAATAATAAAAATAAAGGCCTTCTTCTGACAAAACCTGGCCCAGTTGATTCTCAGAATGATTTTTTTTTCTAAACTTTTAATATTCATCCAGTGCAATGCTGATAAAAAATTACCAACTTTGTGAGTGTTTGCTTTGTAGTTTTGTTTTTTTTTTTTTTTTTTTTTTTCACTTTTGGGTCATATTGCTGACATTTTAGAACTCTGTGGGCCAAAATATTAAAAAAAAAAAAAAAAAAAAAAAACCTGGACGTGCTTTATACAGTCTTGCTCATTAACTTTGATTTTTAGTGAAACTGATTCGCCCAAAACAAAAAGAAAAACCACACTATTTTCACGTTTCCATTTAAAAAAATTTTTATGAATATTTTTGTTTTCCATAATGACTGTGTAGGTTATATTGTAGACTTTGACAGGCCAGATGTGACCTGCAGCTTGTAGTTTCGCACCCCCTGTAATAGATTAATCAAATATTTATTGAAATAAATGCTACAACATAAAGTACTAAAACGAACTTATTAAAAAAATCCTATTAAAAAAAATAATCATTACAAAACTAAATCCACCAGAATGTATTTTCATCTCGTAATAAATTATCGATTTTAGTGTTAAAGTTTTAAACTTGGAAAAGAATTTGAAAATCTTTTTTGTCGAATAGAATGTAATTTGTTAAAATTTTCAGCAAATCCTTGTTTGAGTTTCTGAATCGATTTCAATTTATAGACAAAACATAACTTCAACAAAATTTAGTTTATAAATAAATAAAAATAATGCCGAATTATATTTGACCAAAGAATGTTGTAATAATTAAATTTAATTTTCAAAATCCTATTTAAGAAAAGGTCAAAGCAAAAAAAAAAAAAATGAAAAAAAAAAAAAATGACGTAAACCTTCTCGGGTAGATCCAGCTCGTAGTTTTTTTTTTTAGTTTTTTATTTGAAAATTTTCTCTCAATTCTTTAAGACTAAACGTTAGAATACAAACCAAATTGAACATGATGGCTAAATCAAATTCTCATTATGTTAAGATTCAGAGAACCACATAAATTCTAATGATTCTCTTCTAATGAGTTTTGGTTGGAAGATTTTCTGAGACAACAATTTAAGTAAACAATTTTATTGATTACTAGTCATTTTATCTACTCAGCATAAGTCTGTGTTATCCGTTTTTTTTTTTTTATAAATATGACAAGCTCGTGCAACATATCACTCATTAAGTCCTGGGTCTTACATAGCTAACACCACTAATAATAAAAATAAGTGTTGATATTTAAGGACAGTTTGATTATTAGTTTACTAATTAGTAATTTAAATGCAACTATTGTTGCAAATTAGACAGTTATCTTTATATGAGTTTTCTAAACTTTAATCAAATTTTTCAAGATAATTGTGTAGTGAGGCTTTTGATTTTTTTTTTTTTTTCTTTTTTATAAATCTTGATTCTACTTAGAAACACGGTACAAGGAAATTCTACTTGTTGAGTTATAATTATTTGTGTTGCTTACTTGTACAGATATGGCACTTCAAAACAAAACTTACGATATCAGTAGTATTAGGATACATAAATTATGGAAAATTATCGATTATAATTTTAACAAATAAAATTCATTTCTTTCTCATATTTCTGAGCTGAGTGTACATTGAAGCGGCATCATTACACATTAAGCCAACACCTTGTAAAAGATTCTTTTGATATGAAGACACCATGTGCTCATGTGGTTCAGAGTTTGACTCTGAATAGTAAATTTTATTTATTAAAATTTTACTCGATAATTTTCCATAATTTTTGGTGTACACTAATACTTTGTAACTGATAAGTATCTAAGTTTTTCCGGTTATTTTGAAGTGTCATATTTCACATGTATCTATAAACACATCTTAACTATCAGACAAAATCTAATTTGACTGAAACAACTCTTAGTTCCTGAATAAATGGAAACCATCTTATTTTCTTAGTTCTAGTTTTTACATATATATACTAGCATTTTAGCCCGGCGTTGCCCAGGTATTTGTAGGTGTATGTTGAGCAAAAAAAAAAGCGGTCAATTGTTTTAACTTTGACCCTTATTATGACCTCTTAAAATTTATTTTGAACTCAAATCAAGTTAAGTTAGAGCCATGTCCAAATAACCTATATCTAAAATTTCAAGTGTTTAGACCCAAAATTGGCGGAGGAGTTTAGTAGAGTTCTCAAAGGTCAAATCGTTGAACTTTGACCTCTTAACAGCCAAATTTCTGCCCAAAAATGGATTACAAAGATTTTTCCAAATCTCAGTACCCTGTATATCAAATTTCGAGTCTGTAGACTGAAAATTGAGTTATTGCATAGGAAAATGTACACCCACACGGGTGTATATATATATATATATATATATATATATATATATATAATCAAAATAACCCGATACCACAGGTTGAAATTAAAAAGAATTTCACAATTTTACTTGTTTTTTTTTTTGTATTTTTTTTTTTGCACTTACAAACTAAGCTGGGTTGTGATAATTACAAACTTTACAATTGTTTTATTTTATAACAGAATATTTAAATAATAAAAATTAAACCAGTGTTTTAAAAGCAACGCTAAGTTTTTTTGGCTGTTAATTTTAGAGAAATAAGATTTGCTTAACTGAAATGCTGACCAAGACTTAAATTTAGCTGCTCAACACAATGTTCATTATATCTGTATGAATATAGTTTACGAAATTTATTTATACAAACATTGATGGCTACATATGTGCATACATGTTTCTGTAATCACTCGCGTTGGGGGATTACATCTTCAGGAATATAGTTTACTGTTAGAAGAGAAAAAAATTAATAGTTGAAAATAGATTGTTTAGAATAGTGTTCTCCCGATTACAAAATTGCAACTTCAATATTGATTTTGGTAGTGGAGAGAACTTAAATGCCTACTAAACAATATCCTCAAGTGTCTGAGATCTCTTTGTACACGGGTTTGTCAGGGCAACCTGGTATGAGGATACTTTCTCTAGGAGTAAACCCAAACCAAATATTCAGAATCACATAGTATTCTTGGCTTAAATGCAGGGTGGCCCACTTAAAACTATCCCAGAAAAAATGTAGCAAGGAGGAGGAATATTCTTTTATTGTTTAAATTACCTGTAACATTGTTTAAATTACCTGTAACATTGTTTAAATTTTTTTTTTTTTTTTTTTTACATGGGGATCACCACTTATCAAGGCCCGGAAGCCACTCGGGGATAAGGGTTATTTTGTGTACAATAATCAATGGGATAATATCGTAGTCATAGTTGGTATTGGAGATTTGATAAAGTGTTTTACTTAAGGGAGTGATTAATCAGGAATTTGTTTATGTTGGACTTGAAGACGTCCAAGTTGTAGTCAGTATATGTACATGTATAAGTATTTAATTACAACCAGAATGTGTTAAGACTAATGAAAAAAAAAAAAAAAAACTGATACATAAATAATTTATAATCAAGGCAACCCAAAAATTGCATTCATAAATCAGGTTAAGTACTTTAACAAAGTGATTATATAAAAAATTTAATAAATCAATCAAAATATTTAAATTTCATCTCATAAGAAAATTCAACGAGCATTTATTGCAATTTTTAGGTTATTAAAATTATAATTAAAAAAAAACGAACGATCCTATCTGTATAACATTTCCAGTCTGTAGACTAAAAATTGACAATTTGGTAGAGACTGTTTTTTTATATTTATACTGATAAAGTTTATATATATATATATATATATTCTATAAAAGTGAGAATGTGTGTGTGAGGACACTTCTCAATCTCTATACTCCACAAATTTTTAATCTACAGATTTGAATTTTGGTATATAAGTTATTCAGATACATGGAAAACATTTTCATCCGAAAAAAGGGCTTCTACTCCAAAATTGCATTTATTAATTGTAGAATATTGCTAGGGTGAGCCAGCTAACCCAATGAAGATGTTGTGCTGAATGGATGCGATAATTGACAGAGTGTAGTTCCTGGCAGAAGTCTAGAACAGTAAAACCTCTGAATGCCAGAGCAGCTGGCATTTGTAGAGTGGCACCTGCCTCTCCTGACATGTTTAGCCAATCAGGCGCCTCAAAATAGAACAATCCACCATCCCTGACTAATTGTAGGCTGGTCCAATGGCAATTTGCATACCACTAATTGCTACTGAATAAATATGTTGAAATTAGTTAAATGGTCCATTATGGTGGAGAGGGAAGGTAAGCGCATTCTTGATTCTACATTAATCAGGTTAAGTAATTTGACAAAGTAATTACATAAAAAAATTAATAAATCGATCAAAATATTGAAATTTCACGTTAGAAGAACATTCAATGAGCATTTATTGCAATTTCTAGGTCGCCCTAAATTATAATAAAAACACAAACAAAATGAAACAAAACATATTTTGTAAAATTTTTGCTACGAAAGTTTGGACTCTCCCTGCTGGTCTTTCCTGGCTACGCTCTTGTGTCAAAGCAGTAAGATTTATATTATTTAGATTAAGTTCGTGCTAGAGGTTTTTATCCCCAGCCCCCAAAATCAACAGAGATTACTCCATTCCTGTAATTACCTGTAGCATTGTTTAAATTACCTGTAGTGTTATAAAAGATGCTGGAAGTCCACGTTTAACATTTGCAGATATTGCTTTTAGATCTTCTTTGGTAATGGTCTCTTTTAGTTAGTCTAGATTGTTAGGATTGTTTCCATAAACTTTTTTGTTTTAAAGTCTCTCAAAGATAAAAATCGCATGACAAGTTTGGAGAACGTGGTGGCCATAACCCTTTACTTATTGTTCTGTTATGAACTCATGTCCTGTGAGTTCTGTGAGAACGTGTGGCTTGTTGCGTCATCTTGTTGGAAAAAGAATTGCATTTTATTTTGTGGTGTCAGTTGGTCGTTAAGAGATAGATTAAAGACATCAGGCTACTTTTAAATGGGCCATCCTGTATAAGATCTTTTCAATATGGCTAACACACACACACACACACAGGTTTTTACAAGGAATGGTGTATCCCTAATTGATGTTACCTCGAGTAACAGTACGAAGTTGGATACTCAATCAGACCAGATGAAGTTTTGTCTCGGAATTCAGTAAAACTAATAGACATCAAGAAAGGACATTTAAATGGTCAATTAGGGAGATGGGAAGTCGATATTTGAGGGGTAAAGTAGAATTTAATGAAACATTTGAATATTTATTGATCTCTTCTAGCGATCAATTATCAGCTCCAGAAAAGGGGCACACTGATTTCTGAGAACTTCGACTGAAATAAAATGAAAAAAAAAAAAAAAAAGGTTTTACTAGATTACTGGCAGTTTCTAAGTATTTTCATTTTATCTCATACCACTCTTCAGCTTTGGCTCGACCTGTAACATAATTTACATGGTTGTAGTTTTTTCTCTCCAAGAGTTACTTCTGATTACAAATTGTATTAAGTCATTGTCATCCATAAAATATTTAGTTTAAGGATTTTTTTTTTTTTTTAATAAACTATAAAAACAATATCTACAAATTGAAACGTTGAAAAAAAAAATTTACCTTTGGATAGCTACTAAATAGGACTAATTTTTTGGGCACAAATGAAACTTAAAAAAAATAGTTACCATACACCATTTATCCTAGAATCAGATGTGAAAGCATTTATTGAAATCGGTTAAATTTTATTAACTGATCGAAATGGACAGAGATGCGTGCGCAGAGGCATACACTCTAATGTGAGTGGCAGGAGGTAAATGCAAAAAAAAAAAAAAAAATGTGTATAAAAAGGAATGGTAGTATCATAATGTTCGAAATTGGCTTGTTTCTTTTGTGGAAAGAAACAAATTTTTATATAGCTTACTTGTCATACTTATATTGTTATACTAAGTTCTGTTCACATATTGATTATTGAAGTAAAAAATAAATACTGAAACTTGTTTTTATATATATATATATATATATATATATATATATGATTTTCAGAATGTGAGAGATTATATATAATAAATTCTACAGCCAAACAACGTTGCAGCCCACAAAAGCCATGACAGTCAATGAACCGGAAGTCCAAGACTCAAGTTTCGCCCTCATTTGGGCTCATCAGTTAGACACATCCGAACTCAGGATTCGAAACCCGGGCCTCTTGCATGTGAGATGAGTCTAACTGATGAGCCCAAACGAGGGCGAAACTTTAGTTTTGGGACTTCTGGTTTGTTGACTGTCATGACTCTTGTGGGCTGCGAATTTGTTTGGCTGTGGAATTTATTATATATATCTCTGTGCGTTTCAACCTTTTCTCTGAAGTGGAACCTACTGGGAACATTCCACTGGCTCATGAAACCCCTATGCAATAATTTAGTTGACTTATGCAAAAAAAAAAAAAAAGCATTTAAAAAAATAAAATGAAAATACTATTATGATTTTTAGTGCGATTGTTTGGCATTAAGTATATAAGAATATATAAAAGCAAACATGATAGTGGCAAGGCAAATTAATATTTCAAATGTAGCGAGTTTAATTATGTAAAATTTACTATATTCAAATAATTTTTTAAAATATGCATATAATAAAAACGATTTTCAAAATTGAATTTAACATTCTATTTGTTCCTTGTTCTAATTCAGAAATTGCAAAACCTTTTGGACTGGACTGGTAGAACCCTAAAGTTCCGCAGAACCCTGGTCGAATAGCACTGATACATATGATTTTTCAATATTTATTTTTAAAAATGAAAAACTCAGTCCTAGTAATAACACAGGACTAGAGCTATATTTGTTCTAATGGATAATGTTTCGATGCATTCGTAACTAGCTTTCTTTCCAATATCCAAAGCAGTTAACATAAAAAGTGTGTGTATGTATGTATATATGTATATAATGTACTAGCAGGCCACCCGGCATTGCTCGGTTGTAAAATATGCATAAATCTTGTATTAATGTGCAGATTTCTTATCTATATATTAATAGGATAGCACGTGTGTTTATTGTGTGTCACACTTACTTCCGAGTGACTGTCGTTTAATTGTTATGGACTTCCATTTCTTATAATAAATAACTTTACCAAGAATTAAGTTTTGGTTTAAACTGATGCACTCGGGTTATATGGATATATTTTTTATTTTTGAAATCGCAACTTTATAACATAAAAATTGATAGAACATTAACTCCATAATATACAAAAGCTGTAAGAATTAAAATATATTTAAGCGTACTTTATGACTGGGCTATGCTGGGCGTCTCTGCTGGCTTAGATAAATACTTTTGCAGTTTTAGCAAGAGTTAATATCAGCGTGTCCATTTATACTGGACGTCTAAAGAATGCCAACATCAATATATTACATATGAGTCGAATTTCCACAGGTTTTGTAAGTTTATTATTATAGTCTATTCTCTATTGATTATGATTTCAATTCGTAAAAATGACTTGGGTACTATCCACCAGAATAAAAACTAAAACGCTAGCACTTCAGCCGTAGTCATTATTTATCTTTCGGTATTACTGAGCTACAGAGTGATACGAAAGGTTACAAATTAAGCGACTTTAAGCTATGAATGCTTAAGTTTGCGCATGTGTTACAGCAAAAGTAACAGCTTTATTCAACTTACCTTGCCATGGTTAACATTTTAATTTTGACACCTTAGCAGCTATTTTTACAGGTTAAAATCAAAATAGGTCCACCCGTCCAAATCCTCTCTCTCTATATATATATAGATATATATCTAGAGATATAGATATATATAGATAGATATAGAGATATAGATATATATAGATATATATGTATAAATAATGTTTAAATCTGTAGATTAAAAATTCAGGAGTTTGATAGACTTTTCACACACACAAAGTCACTTATATATATATATATATAGAGAGAGAGAGAGAGTCGCCAACCTGATAGGTCCTGAACTGTCATCTAGGCTTCAGCCTCTGTCCCATCGACGAGATATTGCATCCCTCTGCCTGTTCTACAAATACTTTAATGGTGAATGCTCTGACGAACTGCAAACACTTGTACCTCCTCGACGTGACTACCCCTGACAAACCCGACAAGCTATCAAGTCTCATCCCTTTACAGTAGAGATCCCTAGGTGCAAGAAAGCCTTTTACTCCAATAGTTTCTTCCCCAGAACTGCAGGTCTTTGGAACTCCCTTCCGGGATTCTGCTTTCCCAACTGTACTGATATGCAGAAGTTCAAGTGTAATGTGAACAAATATCTTTTTACTCGTCTCCCTTCATAATGCCCCTGTAAATTAAGTCCCTGAGAGTAGCCCCTTGTTTCAAAGTGGCACTATGCCTTGTTTGGGGTGAAAATTGAATTGAAAAAAAAAAAAAATATATATATATATATACACACACACACACACACACACACACATTTGTGTTTCTTTTTCATGTTATAACAAATTTCTCAACATCGATGCAGAACTGACTTGAAACAGCGGATCTTGCACATAGTGCTCGATATCCTATTAGATAGAACTATACAAGTAATTAAATTGAACATGAAAACTCATCTTCATAGAATAGGAACGGATTCGATCCAAGACACAAATAACCTAATGCCCTTTAAGATATACTTTTATAAGCCCCTTATACAGTCACTTGTGCACTTTACACATACACACACACACACACACACACACACACACACACACACACACACACACACATATAGTGATGGGATGATTCCAATGTTGGTCCGATTTTGGAGATGGACCTATGTTTTCAGTGGCGTCTGTTAGTTCGAATTATTGGCAGATAACCGTCCATTAGTTTTTCCTGAAATTTTGCCACAAATTGTATTTCATTAAATAAATGTGCACAGTAAAAAAAAAAATTTTTTTACAAAAATTCCCGTTATGCCCCTAGGGGCTCAAGAGATCAAAAATGACCCAAAATAACACATTTAGCCCCATAACTTTTGATCCATCCATTAGATTTTTTTTGAAATTAGGTCAAAATGTGGAGCCCATTGTTTTTAATATAAATCCAGTATGGGTGACCCTAGCAAAATTCTGGTTCGCATTCCTCTGGGACTTTTAGGGCTAAAAAAACATGCCTTTTTGGAGCTCTTTTTTGATCTTACTCAACAAAAACTTGATATGTCTGACTATATAGTGGTTTTTCACAATGGTCAACTCAAATATACATGTATTAAGGCCTGAAACTGCACCGTTATCCATTTACACTGGGATTCGGCATCCCCAGGGGCTCAAGAGATCAAAAATGCCCCAAAATGACCAAATATGACACTTTTTGCACATAGCGTTCTATCCATCCATTAAATTTTCCTGTAAACTTGGCCAAAATGTGGAGGTTATTGTTAATATAAATTCAGTATGGGTGACCCTGGCAAAAATCTGGTTCGCATCCCTCTGGGACTTTTAGGGCTAAAAAAACATGCCTTTTTGGAGCTTGATATTTATGTCTATATAGTAGTTTTCCATAGTGCTGAATTCAAATATGCATGTCTTAAGGTGTGAAACTGCATTGTTTGTCCGTTTTCACTGAGATTCGTCATTTCCAGGAACTCAAAAGGGGTCACAAATGCCATGCCCCCAAATTGCAAAAAAATCATGCTTTTTATCCCATAACTTGTACCCCATCCATTAGATTTTTCTGAAACTTGGAGAAAATGTGAAGGCAATGTTGGCACTTCACTTCTCACATTCATCATTTCTTCACTATTTTTTGTGGCGTCATCTCACATGCAGCACAAGAGGGGGACCATGCACGCATGGCTTGTTTTTCTTTATTCTGATACAATTCCTGATTCCGTACTATATTCCCGATTCTGATGCAATTTCCGAATCTTTATAAATTTTTAAAGTTATTTTTTCCATGATTACCATAAAACATTAAATGTGCAGATATTTTCTCAAACGTAAATATACACTTGTGAGGGAGGTGATATATCGATTTAAAATTATAGTAGTAGTTTAAAATCAATGAAGATTACTTTCTTTTTACTACCAGCAATGGAAGATCCCGTTAATGTGCTACCTTAAGAGCAAATGTCAATTAGCCCACTATACAATTCAGGTCATTAGCTTTCCAACGAGACTTCATTTGTTAAATTCTAATACATAGTCGCTGAGATTTGGAACTTATATATGCCTAAAAAGGTGGGAGATATATATGCCTAAAAAGGTGGTATATATCTTCCACCTTTTTGGGCATATGGATACACCCACCTTTTTGGGCATGTGGATACACCCACCTTTTTGGGCATGTGGATACACCCACCATTTTGGGCATGTGGATACACCCACCATTTTGGGCATGTGGATACACCCACCATTTTGGGCATGTGGATACACCCACCATTTTGGGCATGTGGATACACCCACCATTTTGGGCATGTGGATACACCCACCATTTTGGGCATGTGGATACACCCACCTTTTTGTATTACATTTTCACCCCAAACAAGGCATATTGCCACTTTCTTGTAGGGAGCTACTATCAGGGACATGGGCAGCAAAATGTTGGTTCACGTTGCACTTGAACTTCTGCATTTCAGTACACTTGGGAAGCAGGGACCTGGCAGGGAATTACAGAGTCTAGCTGTCTTGGGGAAGAAACTACTGGAGTAGAAGTCTCTCTTACATTTAGGGATCTCTACTGTGAAGGGGTGGGATTTAGCTGCTTGTCGGCTTTGTTGAGGAGGCACAAGTGCTTGCAATTAGTCAGAGCATTCACCGTTAAAGTACTTGTAGAAAAGGCAGTAGGATGCAACATTTCATCAATGGGACAGGGGCTGAAGTTTAGATGACATTTCAGGACCTATCAGTTTGGTGACTCTCTTTTGAACCTTGTCTAGGAGCGAGAGACTAGTGGTAGATGCACCAGCCCAAATATGACAACAATACTCCATACATGGGTGAATGGTGGCCTTATAGATGTATAGGATACTTTCGAGCGTTAGTATCTTTCTAGCACGGTAGAGAGAACCTACCTTCTTCGCAGCGGTCCTGGCGATACTCTCAATGTAATTGTTCCAACTCCTGTTTCCTGAGAGCGTTAGGCCGAGGAGTTTAAAGGATGTATTCAGATAAAGTCATTGGCCATTGCTATTGATGGTAGAGAAGGTTTCTTGTAATTATTGAAGGAAACGAGTTTAGTCTTGGCAGCATTGAATGTGACCATCCATTTATGTCCCCATTCCACTACAGATCGGAGGTCATCCTTTAGTGTTTCTGCCATTTCTTTTGATATGTGTTTATTTGTTTATATATATATACCTTTTTAGGCATACATACATATATATATATATATATATATATATATATATATATATAGTAGAACCCAAGGAGAAAATTAGTAACATAATACAGTAGTTTAGATACAGCCACTCTGATGAGTCGTAGACGATGAAACATGTGTCAGTGGATAATTACATTTTAAAAATAATATATATACTGCTCCCCATGTGGGGGTACCAAATTGGTTAAAGGGGAGAATTGTTCCCAACTTGCATTTAGGTAAAAATGCACTTTCGTAAATAATTGAATTCATTCAAAACATATCGCTAAAACCAAAACAAAACATCTAAGTATATATATATATATATATATATATATATATATATATATATATATATAATTACACATGTATATAATCAAATAACATTATAAATAATACCGTAAGGTGGGGGCAAATACTGTAACCAGGGGTCTGAAAAACATCTTGTTTCACATCGTAACCTGAAAAGTGTACTCTAGGGCCACCGTATCCCGGTGTTCTACTGTACTCGGAGCTAAATTGAATATTGAAATGCTCATATCTTTGGTTCTATGGGACGAAATTATATGAAAATTTGCAGGCTTTCTGATTATTATAATACTATTCTATGGTTTAATTTTATGATAATTGGTAAAAAGAACCTATTCTCAAACCACTAAAATATGCCCAAATTTGCCTACATTTGTTATAGTGTCCTGGCAAGCAGCTTCAGTTTTGCTGATTCGCTTGTCTCCCTTGTGACCTTGTCAGGCCACTAATAAGAATGCTTATAGATAGAATAAAGAAACCTTCAGTTTTACAAGCTTTCACAGATTTGTAATAAAATTGGTTTGATTTTTTTTTTTTTTTCTGACAATTTCATGTTAAAAATGGCGTGAAGGATAAACTGATTGAACCGAATGTGCTTAAAATCCCTTTTAAGATTGTTAAATGAACAAAACGAAATGTTTCGCAAACTACTTGAAAGCTTTTTTTTAACTTTTTTTTTATTCCCTCGTCACTTTTCCATCTAATAGTAACCCTGCCTTTAGTTGGCAATGCTTTCGCTAACAGATTCGAGCTTCCCTTCAAAAACTCAACACTTTCTTGTCTAGCTGCCTGCTTTTTCTTTTCTTCAGATGGGGAAGAGACGTTTTCCTTTCTTTCATGCTGAAAGATCATCTCGGTTTACAGCAAAAATAGCTTGAATCAATGCTGAACTTTTCGATATAGAAATATGCTCTCAAATTGACATCTAATACTTCATTTCCCAGACGCTTCCTTTATTTCGGTTTCCCTTTCACAAGTTTACCTTCTCATATGTGCAGCTTTTAACTTTTTATCAGACAATGTAGGTTCCCTGAAAAAGATGTTTTTCTTTTCTTTATTATTACTTATATACTTATGCCTGTGTTAAACACTGTAAAAGACAAAGAAAATAAATGCACAATCTCATATCACTAATCTCTCTCTCTCTCTCTCTCTCTCTATATATATATATATATATATATATATATATATACACACACACACACATTACATTGACACACTGGTTCTTGTCAGATCACATAAGTCAAGTAACGTTGAGCCTGGTTAGTACCAAATGAGTGATCATTTGAGAATTCTAGGTGCTGTATGTTTTCCGCTTATCTCGGCATTGTTTCCAGTCGTCCTGGACTTCTCCTTGCCACTGGGCTCAAGCAGTGCCGATTCAGCACAATCTCATATTACTAATCTCTCTCATATATATATATATATATATATATATATATATATATTATTACATTGATACACTGGTTCTTGTCAGATCACAGAAGTTAAGCAATGCCGAGCCTGGCTAGTACCAAATGGGTGATCATTTGGGAATTCCAAGTGCTATGTATGCTTTCTGCTTATATGGGCATTGTTTCCAGTCATCCTGAACCTCCACTTGTCACTAGTATTAATAATGCCAACTTGGGAGAGTTGGAGATTATGCAACTCTTGCTACAAAACTTTCACACACAGACACCCTTACAGTGGGTATCCATAGTCTGTCAAAACTGAAGGAAGTTACCATATATGAATGATGATTGTTACTTCTTGACAGAAACTTGCCATCTTTTCAGATTGATGTAGAGCGTCCATATGCACGTAGATGGCTCTTCAAACCAGCTACACAATCGTTCACATCAGTGACAAGGGAACTTGCTTGTATTTGGTATTGCTTGTAACAGGATTTCATTATGCATCTGTGAGTCTTTTCAAAACAGTTCCTGAATTAGACGAAACCAGAGATATTACAGCAATACTTGTGTGGTCTGGGAAGCTGCACAGCCTCGTACAATTGTTGGTCATGCCTGATATTGTGTAACAACACTTGGTTTACTAAATCGGATTTAGACAAAAGAAAAGAGATTGTGCATTTTAATTTTTGTCGCAATTCGGCAGGAATAGCAGATTCATCCTGCTTTCTAAGAGCACACTTCAATACTGCATGCTTAAAACACTTTTTCTCAAATTTTCTGCATCTTTCTGTGATTATTTTACTCCATTTATTTCGATCCGCAAAGTTAACTTACCATTCGTTTGTAACAATCTCTAGAAACTTGAGGTTAGCCCTCAATAGGTCCTTAAACCTTTTTATAGGTTTATGCTGTGGTCTTTTCCCTACGGAAAGCTAATCATAAAACAGTGGTTTCAGTATCCTATCATCTCTAATTCTTAGTAAGTGTCCTGTCCAACGCATTTGATTTTGAATGATCCATATTTCTATGCTATAGCAGTTGGATTGTTCAAGGAAAGAAGTATCAGGAGTGTACGTACACACACACACACACACACACACACACACACACACACACACACACACACACACACACACACATGCATAAGAGATCCATAAACTTTAACTGCACCTTAACCTCCACTTGACATTGCTATTTATCAAGGCCAACTCAAGAGAGGTGTGGTTGGAGATTGTGCAACTCTTGCCACAAAAATTTCATGCACAAATATCCTTATCAAAACTGAAGGAAGCTACCATATATATATATATATATATATACATATGTGTGAGATCTATAATTATTATCTAGCATATAAAATTATCAGATTTTCAAACTTAAATATCCTCAAACTTTTCATTTATTACTCTTATCCCATGTTATTGGCAATTATAATTAGCAACAATTTAAAGATAGATTAGTTCAGTCTAGACGAACTGCTAAGATGAAATATTTTTAAATAATCACCTAAAAATATAAATCAAAGATAACTCATTTTAAAATATAATAGGACTTATATACTGTAGGTTTTAAAACTATGCAAACAAAGACTAAAATGACTTGGGCTGTATCTTGGACAACACCATGTAAGTACAGCTGGTATTAAAAAAAAAAAAAAAAAAAAAAAAATGCTGAGGTGCACTATAACTCGGCATATCTGTATGGAGGGTGGAAGGAATCGTATGTAATTTTGGCAAATTTAAAAATAACATGAAGGTTTCAAAGAATGTAATGTCTCTGAAGTCAACAACTGATGCAAACTGTTTGTCCTATGCTTTTCTAAGCATGAAAAAGGTTCGCTAAGTCCTGGGAGATGTACTGTTTTAGAATTTTGTAAGCATGTTTGCGTTGTGGGAAAGATGAAATCGAAAATGTGCTCCTGATTGTTGTTGGCAAAATGGTTAATACTTTTATGAGTGTTTACTAAGTTAGCTGCTCGATGTCGAATCTTCCAGGCTTTTAGTGGATGGCAGATTTCAAAATAAGTGTATTCATTTAGTTGTATATTTCTGAACAGTTTTCAGACAGTCAGTATTATAAGATGGCGGTTAAAGACAAATGATGCAAATTCCAAGTTGTGTAGAGTTAAATAACTGCCTGAAGAATGGTTAAAGATCTTGTTAAGCCATGCAAATATACCCTCAGTGTTTTTTGACAATTTTAGATGGGATTTGCCAAATGCAGTTCACTGCTGACAGTAATTTTAGTCTAAATTTCATTATTAGATTATCTTGTAAAAATTGGAAACTAACATGTTTAGTCAATTTTAATTGAAAACTAACATGTCAGGATTTTAATGGTGACATTAATGTTTAGTCAATTTTAATTGTTTTATAAAACACACATATATCAATTTCTATCGACTTAAATGTCGATCCCCGATTTTGTTTTAAAATTGCCCATGCTTTCTATCATTTGTCACTTTAAAACATTGTTGTTTGAGAAACAAACGCCACTCGAAACGTTACTACTCTATTATCCAAGATGAATTTATCATTTAAATTTCCTTTTCTGGGCTTGGCATTGCAGGATTTTGTATAGATGCGTTTGTGTTTCTATAAACAGTCTTGTTCTGTCACAATTTGAAATAGCAATTTCATCAATAGACTTAAAAGTGTGTATGTGTGTTTTTTTTTTGTTTTTTTTTTCAACTTCATAACTCGCTTCCCCTTCCCGATTGTCATTCTATGTATGATATTTCTGACAAAGAGGGAAGAATTGATGTTTTGGATTGATGGTATGCGGATATTTTCAATCTTATTTATTTCACTGTCAATCCATCATCTTATTAACCGTTAGACTAGAGTGACTTTTAATTTTGACAAGTAGTGACTAAGGTAAAAATAAAACAAATATGGTTGCAAAGAAACGCCAAATCTTTTAAGTGACTGTAGATAGCTTTTCCATCTAAGCAAAGAGTTATAAAATAAAACCCAGGTGACCTCCAGAGTACTACTAAAACCAGTCAAATAAAATTAAGGAGACCTCTAGAGCACTAAAAGCTATTCTATCCTAATTTATTGCTCCCTGCCTTTCAATTTCTATTGAATAGAAATAATGTTGATAATGACAATTGTCCAAAGAAAATTTTGGAGTTAGTCTTAATTTAAAAATGTGCCAAGTCATTTTTTTTCTTCAATTTTTTTCTTAAGGAATGCATAATCATTTTCTTTTCAAATCCGTATTTAAAATTGAATGACCGAAAAAATACATTAACGTAACCTGGCTCAGTTGATCGTCAAAGAATACTAATTTTTTTAAATTAGTCATCCAGGGCGACATTGATCAAGAATATGCCAACTTTGTGGATCTTTGTTTTGTAGTTTTTTTTGGGTTTTTTTTTTTTTTTTACTTTTATCTGGACGCTAGCTACTTAGCATTGTCCAGGGTAAAAAAGGAAACTTATCTAACTTGCATACTTGAATACAAACGCATATGAACAATTCTTTTATATAATACGTGATGATGGGTCGTCTCTTTAATCTAATTCTATCCAATTTACACCATTAACAATTGCTAAACTATCACCTTATATTCATTAACCCTTATCTTCGAAAGGCTTTTAGACCTTGATAAGTGATGACTCCCTTGTAAAAAAAAAAAAAAAAAAAATCTCTAAAAACTTGTGAACACGCAGGAACGTTTAGTTCATTAGATAGACAATTAGATAGATAGATGGATAAACTTATAACTGAATGAATGCTTTATACCCGGCGTTGCCCGACGATTATATTGATTTGGTGATAAATTAACTTCAATCCATTGATACAAAGTTTTAAATTTTGCAAAAATGTTCGCTTGTGTAGAAAATGAATGTAATTTCCTAGTTCTTGTGTGTGTGTGTGAGGAATTCGTTGGAAACATTTACTTCCTTGTATGAACTGTTAAGGTATTATTTTACAAATAGCATTTCCACTGTTAAATATGTACATGGTATTATCAGTTAATAACAGAACAAGAGCCGTTGGGATACCAAAAGATTTTTCCCAGTTTCCAAAAGTGTCCTTGCTCTCCTTAGTTTGTTGGTGAAATTCTCAAAGAAAAACACCCAAGTGTTAGAGGTTGTATCAAATTCGATAAGAGAATTTACTTTAAAACTTGGGCCAATTGAAGAGAACCAGGAAAAAACAAGTTTGACTCTTTCTTCTCCCCCTTCCCAAATTAAGGGCATTATTTTTTAGACTTATTCTTTTTCTTTGGCTTGTGGTTTCCCTGTATCCGTTTGAAAACCGTCGCCCCCCTGTGGAGGTGGGGGAGGGGCTTGTTTAACCCATCTTGTCTCTTTGGCATCTTAAAATTCAATTCACCAAAATTAACTCAGCTTATTCAAACTGGAACTCTTGACACATCAGATCTGGTCCCCTGTTTGCATGCCTTCCAGTGCAAATTGATTGGTCACTCAGTTTGATACCTGTCACAACATTAACCTTTGATCCTTTCTGCACCTGCAATGCTCGCTCAACTTATTGTTTCCCACGATTCAATCTGTTGTTTACTTCATTAGATAGATATTCTATTAGATAGATAGATGGATAAACTTATAACTGAATGCTTTATACCCGGTGTTGCCCGACGATTAACATCAACATTGAATAATGTACAGCATGAAAAACTCGAATCTTGGATGTTCATGACTTCAGTAATTATACGAACAATCGGACTTGTGAAAAAGAAATTAAATTTTTTTTTTAAACATGGCGAATATACCTGGTGAACCAAGTGCAAGAGATACAAATAATTGCATTTAAAGGGACAGTTAGAATCTTAAAATATCTCGTGTGGAATGTCTTCGATAGTAGAGGAATGTCTGGCATCCGGTAGAATCACGGCCATCTAGAAAACCATCTCTCGGTGGTGGTGGGTAGAATACCCCATTCCCAGCAAAATCCAGAAAACTGAATCTTATAATTCATAACACAGATTAAGGTAATTTTTTTTTAATAACTTTTAATCAATAAAACCCCCCTGATTTTCACCCTATAACAAGAGATGGAAATACAATTGGATAAAAATACAAAAAATTAATTCACTGACGTTTTCATAATTTTTTATTTATTTTTATTTTTTTTTTGTGTGTGTGAAACACGAAACCCTGTATTAAGCTCACGGTATTAATGAACGGCTCTTTTCCTTTGAAATGGACCGCACATGCATAGACACAATATTGAATGCATTAAGTTGAAAAACGTGAAGGAAAAAAAATTAAAATATTCATCACTGACCGAAGTTAAAGTAACCTGAAAGATTAGAACCTTTAATGACACGAGAGAAGAATTTTCCATTTATAAAAAGAATGGTGAATTGTTTACATTCAAATAATAAAAACTAAAACGAATTATCACAAGTTGAAGGGACGTTTGCTTTATTTACCCATTTTCTCACTCGGAACAAAGTGTAGTATGTTTTCATGCTGCTCTTTTCGGTACTGGTGCAGGGCTTTACGTTGCGAGTTAAACAGCCGTATTTGTGAGTGATTTTTTTTCACAAGTGGCGACCAGAATAGTAAAACACTTTATATTTTAGTAATTTTTTTTTTCTTCACCAACAAACTTCCAAAGCTCAGGAAAATGTCTGCTCAAACTTTTTTTTTAGTAAAACGAGTAAAGTCAAATTATTTAAACAATAAAGTTTAATAGAACAGTATACTTTTTTTTTTCTTTTTTTTACGAAGGGTGTTTAAAAGAAAACATTTGAAATTCGAATGTTTATATCTTCAAGTTTAAGCATAAAATTCAGTGCACATTTAGAATTATACTTATTGGAAAAATATATATACAAAAAACATCTGTATGATGTATGTCGTATTCCAAAAATCATATTGGTTTGACTAACTTTCTATTTGGCTAGTAAATAAAAATATTTAGTTGTCGAAGGTCAACAAAAGATAAATTTGTAGAACCTTGTGGTGCATTGTACGAACCAAATGTCTTTACTGTTGCATATTATGAACCGAATTTCTCAAATGTCCGGAATGATTGGACCAACAGTATTTGTGCATTTATGTTATTACCGATAATAAGGTTATTTAGGGGAGGAGAACCTATTTTGTAAATATTCTATACTTTCACCTTACAATTTAACAATATTGTACAAATTGAATTTCACTTCAATACTATATAAAAAAAAAAAAAGTTTGTATGGCGTTTTTAATGGCGCTCGGCATATTCCAACAACGATGTCAAGGATCAGTTGAGTTCGAGCAGATATTTACAAGAAATCCAGATTGTATCAATGATGTTGTTCAGTGAAGGAATTTTAGCTGAAGCGTGTTTTTTTTTTTTTTGTTCCAATTCAGTGCCCTCCCGACTAACGGGGAATTGGACCTAATAATTCACTTCCGTACGTCCATTCCTTTGTTCGCACTTTTCTGAATAACCATGCCTTGGATTTTGAAAAAAAATTGCACAAGCATTAGTCATGGTGAAAGTAAATTTTTCACTCATGGAGGGGGGACTCCTCGCGTTCAACTTTTTTTCGTTTTTTAAACTGACGTTGTGTCTAACTTTCGACATAGGCAGGCAAGTAAATTAGAAACCAAAGGCTAGTTTGTGATAATTGGTAATGAATTAAAAGTACTTAATAAAAAGCTACTTTTTTCATTGTATTTTCAAGTAAAAATTCAATTTTTACAATATTTTGTTATTAAATTGTAAGGTAATTTGCTAGAATAAATTTACTAATCAACAAATGGAATTTTTGCTTGATTAAATAATTCGAAATGAGAAAAATGATTTTGGTTTTAATTTAGTTTTTACTGTGCAATAATTTCTATCAGTTTGAAATAGATTAAACTTAGAAAAAATATTGTTAATGACCGTTTTGATACAGAAAAAAGTCCACTGATGTCAGCCCACTGCTATGAATTCGGTATAGAGGTATGTGAGCAAAAAGTGAAAGTAGAATCAGGTAGACAACAACTACATGAGAACCGTTTCTTTCTTTCTAACCTTGTAAAATTATTGAATAAATTGCTGGAAATTGCACTAAAATGGGATAAATCTGATTTTATAGTGATTATTTTTTTTTTTTTTTTTTTTTTTTAAAGAAAATCTATATTTTGTTTTAGGGTTTTTGGAAAATCTATTAACACATTAACGCTGTCACTCTTTATTTCTTTTCATTTTGTGGAATGATGTGTACAGATGTTTTCTTTTGCAAGAAATCGCCCACGTTATCTTCCGAAATGTTTAATTCGGATATTAATTTTCATGTCCTAATCTCAGAATTAACTTTCTTCTTGACAATATCGTAAATTATCAGTGGAATCTTTCAAACTCGTTAGAAGAGCAGCATTCTCTCTTCACTTGACTGATTCTCTATGGATTCTCTAGTTTTTCTTCTTTCGATATCGCCGCCGCCTTCCTCTGTGCGAGTGCAATGCAGCAGAAAATATTCTCATGCTTTGCTGCAGACGTGACGAGCAATCTGTGTGCACTTAAGGAGCGGCAATAATGCATCTTTGTGGTTTAGCAAGTATAAGTCCGGAATTACTACCCCCCACACACACACACACTCAATATATGCTTTCACTCTTATTGTCGTTAAATGGTTATAAGTGGAATCGGTTCCTCCTCTTATTGGTTATTTCATTAATAATTATTACTTTTTGGCGGGGCGGGGGTCTTCATATTGTTGGTTCTCGAGTTCGCTTTAAGAATCAGTCAAGCGTGTATTTTTGAAAACGTTTTAAATCGTTTCTCTAAACGCACATTTTTTAAAACGTTCTTCTGCAAAACCTTTTAATTATTGCTAAATTCACTTTTTTTTTTTCTAAAGACATTAAGTTAGGAATAAGTACTTCAAAATGTCAGCTTAAGAATTTTATTTGTCAAAACAAACCTTTTTAACTTTCTACAGTTTCATTTTTTTTTTGTTTTTTTGTTTTGTTTTGTTTTTGTCCTGAATAACTTGCATTTTTATTTGATTTCTAATTCCAATCCTTAATTTGAATGAATTTCGTATTTGTTTATGATTAATAGATCTCACCATTAAATCTTGTTTTTAGTAGCAAATTGAAATAAATTAAAGTACTTTACTAAAAAAAAAAATATGCCTACAAACACACAAGAGGAAAATATATTGATTGAAAAATATGAACTGGTGTATATACATTTATTGATTGTTTAAAACAAGGAAATACAACGGTGAACAGGGGTTACTAGAGCTCTTTTTGCTAGGCATTTTGAAGCCTAATGCTTCTCATCAGAAGAGAGGTGTTAGGTAACAAAGGATGCAACATCTAGCGATAGGCATAGTAAGGGCTCTTACGTGTGTGTGTGTGTGTGGATGTTGAGCTTAAAACTGGAAAGTCTGCTTTAATGTTTCTGTAGAGAAATAAATCCATATATGCTTATGATTTAAAATATGTAACTCTTAAAAATGGAGAAAAGTATGGAAAACAAAAGTATGTAAATTATAAGTATTAATGTAACCTTTTTAGAATATTCCTGTCCTAAAAAATGAAACCTTTTTGTTAATAAGACAGCATGAAATATTTTTTTCATTATCTTATGGTTTCGTTTATTTTTTAACTATGAACAATACCTAAACTACTTTTAATGGCAAGTTTTTTATGGACATCGTTTCAAATAAGGTATGAAGCCACTTGATGTAAGGAACAAAAAAAAAAAAAAAAATACTAGCTCACATAAGGTGTATGACTAGATTCCGACACAGCAAACAGCAAATATTCTCCATTTGTCAGAAACAGAATGTGAGGACAAAAGGACACCTGTATGTCGCTGATAAAGACTATATTCAAAGATGTTGTTCATCTTGCCGTTTTCTTCAGCATATAAAAATGTTACATTCTAGACAGCATCTGTTTTGTAGTGCAGAAACAATCGTATGATTATATCAATTTTTTAATATTTCCCACCCTGACTTAGCAGAAGAATAAGAACTCATTAACTTTAAAAAGAAAAGAAAAAATGAATTTTGGACATAAAGCCGAACACATCCTAAGAGTAGTTGCAATTGTGTTTCATGCTATTTATGCCATGTTTTTGTATTTATATATATATATATATATATATATATATATATATATATAGTACAAAATTTTGTTGAAATTCAAAGACTTACATTTTTTTATTTTTTATAACTCTTTATTTCATCCTGGATTTCTTCATTACAGCCATTTCATTAATGGGATGGCAATTTTGAGTTTGTTTTCATAAAAATCTCCTTTCTCACCAACTCGTCAGATGTGATTTCCATTCGATGTTACCAACAAAGATAATTTTGTACATGATAAACCTGTAGTGTTTGAATATATGGTTAAGTGATTTAGTCACTTAGAACTGCTTTAAAGCTTCACCACTCATTTTTCGACCAAATTTCAAACCATTATTCAGTTTATAGATCATCTTCTCAACTTGTTTTACTGAACGAAAATTGAAAATTTTTTTTCAAAATACAGCTATGATGAATTTACTGGTGTTAAAAATTATAAAAAACATAAGGAGAGCGACTTTTTTTTTCTTTTTTTATGACTGGTTTTCCATAGCAACCATGTCTCTTCAGCGACTAGTGTTGCTACTAATTCACTGCTGTCACGAAAAGAGAAGTAACAAGTGAAACAGAATGGAAGGGAGATAATTGGGATTTTATTGAAGCAGACGAGTGCCGTACATTGTTATTACATAAGTGTTTATGGAGGCAAAAAATAAGACTGAAATTAAACAAAGAAGTGAATTTATTGGAAGCCTGGAAAAATCATGGATTACAATAGAAAAATACAAGCATGAAAAGTAATATGGTTAAGCTTAAACATGGAAAAGTAAAGAACTAGTTAAAACTGGAAAAGAAAAGGACAAGATTTTCTAGTAAAAAAATTTTGTAATATTGCAGCATTAAGAATTTTAAAATTCAATTGAGCATTATAGGTATAATGAATTCTTTATGCTGCAATATTATAAGTTATAAATTTATTTCTTAACTAGTATATCTTGTCCTTTTCTTTTCCAATTATAACAACTAGTCCTTTACTTTTCCATGTTTAAAGCTAAACCATGTTACTTTTCATGCTCGCATTTTTCTATTGTTATATATATATATATATATATATATATATATATATATATATAATTGGATGTAAGTAGCTTCTAAAATATAGATCTTTTATTTTTATCGTCTTTTATAGATAAGAATTTTAAAGACAATTTTGCTGACTTTCGATTCAACAGTTTATGTGTTCAAAAATTTCAAACGATCACAGACTAATTCTTTTTCTTTGGATCTAATTTCATAAATTCCTTTCAATACATTTAATTTCGTTTTATTTTATATCATTGCATTTTTTTTATTCCAATAAATATTCAATTTTAAATAAAATTCGATGCATAATTATCAAAGTTATGTAGATGCGAGAAACACAAGCTGTTTCATCATTTCACTAATGTCGAGGAATTCCGTAGTCTCGCATTGCTTTAATCTAAACTTAAGAAAATTTACCTTTAGTGAATAAAGTTAGATCGACGACTACAAATAGTACTACCTACTCTCCTTTGTTGCCAGATGATACAAGTGAGCGCTATAGTCAAAGTGTAGACATCTTTTAGTTTTGAAAGATATTTATGAATCTCCATTTTATTGGAATTATAATGCAGCTGTCATTTCCAGTGTTTATCGTTCTATATCTGGAATTAATGAGATGAAATACGAACTTTAAATATTTCAAGAATGTCTTTGTCACTGACATTTTATCTTAAAATTCTATTCTTTCAAGATGATTCGTGGAAATAATTGAAGACTATTATTACGATTTGCATGTTTCTTGTCTTTTTTTTTTTAACTTCTAATAATATACAAGTCTCATATTGTACCGAATATACACTCAAACGAAAAAGTTTTTCAACTTGTTCTAAAGCTGTTTTGTTTTTTCTTCACTCTTAAATGCAAACAAAAGTGGGAATTGGATAGATTTCTATATGAAAATTAACATTCTTTCTAATTATAAAATAAAATATGCATCAAGTCCGCTTGAAAGCCAAATCACAACATAATATAAAGAAAATAAACATATATTTTACTTGTTTGAAATTTATAACCTAAATATATTTCGGAACCAAACTCCATCCTCAGTATGTTGTTTTCTTTAAGAAAGAAAACATACTGAGGATGGAGTTTGGTTCCGAAATATTTGTTATAAATTTCAAACAAGTAAAATATTTATTTTCCTAATATTACGTTGTGATTTGGCTTTCAAGCACACTTGATGCATATTTTATTCAAATTAAATCAACGTTTCTATAATGGAATTCACACCCTTGACATTGTTTCTACCTATTTTGAGAGAAGAACCTTTCTTCTTGGTTTCTCTGACAAAATGTTTTGTCTGTTTACTAGTGTTGGGATAATTAATCAAAATCAGGAATCTCAACAATCTGAACGTTTTTGGGAATCGCAAACAATTGTGCTTATTTTCTGATGCCAAAAAAAAAAACGATTTTTTTTTTTTTTAATGTTGTGTGTGTGTGTGTGTGTGTATATATATATATATATACTTGATTCTGTTGTTGGCATTGCTTTTTCCACTTTTTTTTACATAGGCATCACCACTTATCAAGGCCTTGAGGCCACTCGAGGATAAGGTTAAAGAGTGTACAGTAGAAATTCAACAATGTAGTAATCGTTATTAATGGAAAATTGGTAAATTTGTTAATTTATATGGAACGACTCATCAAAAACTTCTTTACGGAAGACAATTCCACAGGCGTGCAGTTCTAATAGAGAAGCTTTGCTCATAGAATCTACGTTTAGGTTTAGGTACAGATAAAGAGTGGAGGAAATTATAGATAATAATTTCTGCTAGACGGGTGTTTCTTGTGAAAGTTTGGCGAGGGGGGGGCATAGATTGGAGCTCAGCCGAGCACTTGCCATGAAAATAAAGATAAAGCAGAGACAAACTCGCAACATCTCTTCTGTGAGAAAGAGGTTGCAGGGAAGAGAAAAGGACTTAAATTCTTTTGGATACTTATGGGAGTGACCACATGAAATTTGCCAATTTCTATAAATGAAGGTGGTGCTATGGAAACGACGCTTGGCATGTTCATGTCATCAACTTGTGTCATAATTCACGTCATCTTGCTACCTCTTTTACAGTCCGTGAAATACAGCATTTAGATGACATTTTTCTTTGACTGTTCATTCCACTTTTTCTTGGAAACTGCTGGACCGATCTGGTTAAAATTTTATATGGACCGTTAAGGTGCAGCAAAGTAAGAATTATTGTATTCATTCGATGCATAATCTACATATTAATACGATAGCACGTGTTATTTTGTGTGTTACACTTACATTTTTTTCTCCCGAGTGAGTGTCGCTTAATTATGACCTTCCATTTCCTGTAATAAATAATTTTACCTAGAATTTCTCCAAAGTTTTGGTTACGGTTTCGATTATAGCTGAAGGAACTCCCATATTTCTTTTCGATTCAAACTGATACATCCAAGTCATATGGATATTTTTTATTTTTGAAATCACAACTTTATATATAAGAATCGATAGAAGATGGACTATAATAATATATACGAAATTTGCATAAATTAAAATATATTTAAGCGTATTTTATAACCTGGCTATGCCAGGTGTCTTTGCAAGCTTAAATACTTTTGCAGTTTTAATAAGAGCTACAATAATATCAGAGTCTCCATTTACGTTGAACATCCACAGAATGTTAACATAAATATATTACACATGAAAGAGTCTGCTGTGGAATTTTCACAAGTACCGCTACGTACGCATTAATAGTGGTTAGTATCTAATACAAAAGAGCCAAAATTTTACCATATTCAACCATTAATTTGGCATAAGGCACTCATTCCAGATCAACGGGCCATAGCCTTTGCTTGTTTGCTGGCTAAAAAGTCTAGTTCATTTCCAACCTCCATATTCCAACTGCTTTAATCATTCCAATAATGTAGTGAAGCCTATGAAAAAATGCATAGCACAACGTTTCTCGTAGGATTTATTTTTATCTTTTAACCTCCCCCCCCCACCTTCAGCATACTAAACAGTACTTTAATTATTTATGTTGTTAAACATTAACAATATCCGGTTGAAAAAAAAATGCACTGCATTCCGAATTGAATTTTTTTTTTCTGCCATTATTTAGACGGTGCTTGTCATTAAAATAGTTTATCTACTTTTTTTAAAAATTTTTAAAGTTTCCATTTTCATTCAATAGGCTAGATTTTCTCAACAGGATGCAAAATTCTGCTGAGTATAAAAGGTCGAGTGTTACGCTCAAATATAATGCTTCTTCTCAGGAATTAAATAGAATAAAACATCGTTATGTTTAAGTCATTGAAATACGCACCCTTTAGGAATAGGGAAGAATGGTTGATTGCAAAATATACTCTAAATTTTGTTTATTCTATAATCTTATGGCGTTTAAGTTTTGCACCCCCCCCCCGGAAAAAGAAGGGATTGAACTTAGTAATTCACTCTCATTCGTCCATTCATTTGTTCGCACTTTTCTCAATAACTACGCCTTGGATTATTTTGAAATTTTGCACCAACAGTAGTCATGGTAAAAGTAATTTTTTGCCAGAACGGATTTTCCGGGATAACTCTAGTTGCCCTCCTTCCCCCGGAAGCATTCTAAGGATACCCCCCCCCCAAAAAAAAAAAAAAAAAAGTTGTTCACACTTAATAACCTCGCCTTGGATTTTTTTTTTTTAAATTTTGGACAAACATTAGTCATCGTGAAAGTAAATTTTTCACTAATGGAGGGGGATTCCGCGTACTCGGATCGTCTTTTTTATTATTTTGTTCTAAGTGAAGTGAGTAATGGATGTGTATAGTCATACCCCCCCCCCTTTTTTTTTTTTTTTTTTTTTTAAATGGCCACAATGAAAATATAAATTTTTTTTGAAAATGATTCTGATTACATGGTATTGTTCTTAAGAGCACGAACAGCGTTCAACAAAATATCTGGCTATCGAGAATCAAATATTGATTTTGTAGGAAAGACCGAATTGATAAATTGAGAATCCAACTGAATTTACTGAAGAGAGGTCCGATGTATTTACAATATCAGACGTGCTATAGATATACGCACGTTTTCTCATGCTTTTGTTTGCAGGTTCATCCAGATTGTTTTCTCTTCTATAAACAACGCTTTTTAACTGTATAGAGAAGAGCAGTGAAAGTTAATATTTTATCATAAATAAAATAAAAATCCGAATTACCTGATCCTATTGAAATTTTTAGTATTAATAAAAAATATTAGTATAAAGTATTTATTTAAAAAAACAAAAATTTAAAGATTAAATCAAATATCCAATTTTTTTATGTCCATTTTACATGATGGCATGTGTTGGACGGCTTTAAGAAATTTATTTGCAAACTAACCTATCTCTGCTCAGGACTTTGTTTATTCTTTCTCTAAAGTCCATCCTTATCACTTCCAATATTCTCCTAGGCCTAGTTTTGCCAACTGACCCTGCTACCTTAACTGTTCTACATCTACTTACCTGAGAATGTTCAGTATTTCAATGCGGCCATACCATTGAGACTCCTGCCCCACACACCTACCTAAACTGTCTGGAATTAATTTTCCTCTATCATCAGATTTATGTCTGTTTTAAAGTCACGTGTTACACACTTTTGGTCATCTAAATCACTTTACTCTCCTTTTATTGCACGGACGAAATAAGGCTTTTTTACCTGTAGTCAAAATTGATCACATTTGCAGAGATAACACCCGGAAGGTGCAAATGAAGAAAAAAATTTTAGCAATTTAAAATTATTTTGTATTTTAGGATTTTGAATATCATTTTAAGTAATTTTATGAAATTATCAAATTGTATGCTACGAACAGTATTAAATATAGCTTGGGAAAATCATCCCACGAAGCAGCAACTTTATGGCAACCTACCTGCCATATCTAATACCATCAGGGAAAGATGCCTACGATTTGCCGGTCACTGTCTGAGGAGCAAGCATGAATTAGTGAGTGATGTATTGCTATGGACTCCACGGCACAGACGTGCAAGCAAAGGACAACCTAGATCCACGTACATCCAGCAAATAGCACACGACACCAACTGTGAACCTGAAGATCTGAGGCAGCTGATGGAAGACAGGAAACTCTGGAGAGGAAGAGTCACATTGGTCCGGGCAAAGAGCCCGTCATGATGATGATGATGATGATCAAATTGTAACGTTATGTAGCGTTACACTTTACTTTAGTAATTCATAAAAATCCGGGTCAGCATTTTTTTTTTCTTTAACAAAAGAATTTGTTACCGTTAGTTACTCTTGTTTCTACACCACTTAAGTCTATTGCCATCGTCTGTCTTACCCGGCGTAAACTTTTCTTCTCCGACCTCACGCCGGCCATAGTCAGCCATTTCTCGCCTTTGACTGTATACGTCCATTTTCTTAGGCGTCAACTTTTTCTCTCCTGAGCACATGGTGTTCTTTTTCTTTTTTTCTTGTTGTGCCAACTCTCATACTTTCTAATTTGCATATGCACTTTTTTTCGGCTACTGTTGCTAATCTCTTCGCAAACCAGCCATCTTTCGCTGCCGCTCATATTTTCCCATGTGCTCATATGCATTATTACCAAATCATATATACACTTAGCTTTTTGCATTAATGTCAAGTTCTTTTCAAAAAGGGTTCTATTAGAAATGTTTAACAGAAAAGCGTTTAACTGTTTGTTTTCTAAAGTCTATAATTTTCTACCTTTTTTTTTTTTCACTTTAATTGTTGCTAATTTGCATAATGAACTATCCATTCAAAATTGAACAGTAGCATGAACCTAAGAAAGTTTTGTAGTAAACAAAGGATAATTGACTTATTCATGTCTCCAGTTATATAGGTGGATCATTCTATCGGCCAGTCACTGATTGTTGTATTTGTTTCTGATTAATCAAAAATTGTTGCATTTTTTAAATTTTTTTAAAAAAATTTATTTCTTATTTTCTTTTACCTGAACCATCTTAAAACTCTTCACACCTGTAGTTATGTATCATATTTTTCCAGTAAAAAAAGATCAATAATTAAATATATAGCCAATTAATGCTTCCATATAAAGCATTTGTTCCTCATTAAGAGCTTCCAGTGTTCTTCAGCCTCGCTCACGGAGCCAACTTTGTGTTCATCTAGGACGTTGTGTTCTCTGGGAGGAGCTGGCTCAACCTATCCTTGGTAAATGCTGTCAAGTCCTGTCACTGACAAAATTTGTGTAATTAAGTATAAATAGGCTAATTTTTTGTGCTTAGCAGTTTTGTCTTCTGTATAATCTAAAGCTCCTTGTGGTTTTGGGGCTTTTATGTAACCCAAGCCTATAGAACTCTATATCGATGTGATGCTTTTCAGATGACTGTAACATGATCATTTTCAAGTCTAATGTAAACAAGTTCTTGTTGAACCATTCTCTTAATCAAATTTTACCCAATTTCCACCACTACCAAATCATTATGCTATTGTCTCACAGACCCTGTTAGAGTCATTAACCCTTATCCTCGAATAGCCTTTAGGTCTTGGTAAGTAGTAATTCCCACATGGAAAAAACAAAAAAAAAAAAACCCAAAAAACTTGAAGTTACCTAATCAAGAAGTTCTGATATAGGAAAATATTTTTTGACACTTGAGTGCATTTTTTTAAATAAAGACTTTTTAATGATTATTTTGTTGATTGGTTGAAAAACGAACGAATTGGCCCAGTTTTTGTGTGGAAAATAAAAATGTCTGAATCGTGTTTTTCTGTTTTCTTCTCTCTCACTCTATGCCTTCATCGCATCAATATTTTTCATAATTTAGTTTATTCTTTGTTTCCGCATTTCAATCTGTTATCTGGGGAAATGTCTCCCATTGATTCTCTCCTGCTCTTTTCAGACGATTAATCTGAGATTATATATATTTGCTGTATATAATCTATCTTCTAGCAAGAAAAGGAGAGAAAAAAAAAAGCGAAGACTATTGGTGTTCTCAATTCCACTTCCTTCCTATTCATTGTTCATTTGTATATAACAATCACCAGATTCACTTTGTAGTAGGTAAAAGCAATCCAATTCTTTGTGTATTCTGACATTTTTAGATCAATTTACATACAATTTTGTTGGGTTTTCAATTAACAAGCAAAAAAAAAAAAAAAATTGAATAAACTTCCAAATGATGGCGCGGATGTGAGTGTGTGGTTGTTTGCGCAATTAACTATTTTTAATTGGATCGTCTTGTAAAGATTCGCATTGACTGTTTTAATTTTCTAGCATTTCTTACGTCTACCTTTTTACTTGCCTCCTCACGAGGACAAACTTAGATACAAGACCTGTTTTTTTTTTAATTAAAAAAAAAAAAAAAAAAATTACACAGCTCCACAAGGAAGGCATGAAAATAAAAAATGATCTTGGTCAAGGATTTTTCTCCTGAGGCTAGAGAAGGTACATTTTCATCTTACTCCAAAAATCAGAAAACTTAGTATTTTCTGTACATACTTGTCTTATATATACTAGTAGGCCTCCCGGCGTCGCCCGGTCATAAGCTATGCTTAAATGATATTTTAATTCATGCGGATTAGGTTTAATATAATTGATAGGCAATATTCTCTATAATACATAATGTATAGTAGTGAAATCGAAACCAAAACCTACAACTCCCAACTCTCATTCTGAGCCATGCCCATACACATGCATTATATATATATATATATATATATATATATATATATATATATATATATATATATAAAGTGAACATGTGTGTACATTTCTCTATGCAATAACTCTGTCAATTGTAAGTCTATAGACGCAAAATTTGATATACTTTGGGATGAGATTTGGGAAAATCTTTGATCGGTTTTCGGCCAGAAATTTGTCAGTTAAGGGGTCAAAGTTCAACGATTTGACCTGTGAGAACTCTACCAAACTCCTTAGACAATTTTGGGTCTAAACACTTGAAATTTTAGATATAGGTTCCTTGGACATGGATCTAACTTAATAACTCGATTTGAGCCCAAAACAAATGTTATGGGGTCATAATAGGGGTCAAAGTTAAAAGAAAAAAAAAATTGACTGCTTTTTTTTTTTTTTTTTTTCGCAACATACACCTCCAAACACCCGGGCAACGCCGAGCTGAAATTTTAGTAATTAAAATAAAATTGTAAGATCCACAAAACTTAATACAACATCAAGTGCTGATACAAGGAATATGAAACCTGACCATTAATCCATAGATTTTCAAAGATATTTTCTCATCAGATGCAGAAAACCAATAAAATAACAAATTTCTGGTCAGCACAAATTTGGAAATTTGATCGAGCATCTTTCTCACGATACAACAGTCCTTGAATTTTGACTTTGACTTTTGAAAAAACCTTATTTCTATTACCTTGAAAATATGGAAAGTGTCTTGAAAAGACCTTGAAAATTGCGTTCTTTATGTCCAGTAAAAATTGTCAAAATATTACATAAAATAGAAAGAAATACTTGAAATTACTTTTTAAGTATTGATAAAAATATTTTTTAAGTATTGAAAATAAAATCGAAATAAATTTTTCTGAAATCACATAGTATTAGCTGCCTTGGGTAGCTTTGCAATAAAGGGACATAACTGACCTAGTTTTCACTTCTCATAATTTTTTTCTTTTTCTTGCTATTTTTGTTTTCATTCATAATTTAATTGGAGGGGGTACAAGGAGAGGGAGGAGTAGTGGCAGCCCCCATAAATAAAACTGACCCCTACCTCCCAAAAAACTTCTTGTGCGGAAAATGTGATAACCGAAAATAAGGCCAGTCGAGCCAAAAAAACTGGACAAGATAGCAGCCATGTTGGTTGGAAATTTAAAAATCGTAGAGAGTTGATATTTGGGTACTTGTACAGGTTTAATCAAGACATTAAAAAATGAAAATCTCAAAAAAAAAAAAAAAAAAAAAAGTTTAAATTGTACGTATCCATTATAGAATAAAGCTGTCCAAAAAAAAATTCACTTAATTTCATCAAGTAGTTTTTGGTTTACAGCAAAAAAACAATTTATGATACTGAGCAAAAGGTTCGACTTTTAGGAAGAAAAGCTAGTATTAAAGATGGGGAGGGAGTGTCAGCACTTAAATTTAAATCGCCAAACAAAAATTTTTTAAAATCCCAGATGTCTGCCTTCAACACGCGCTCATAAAAATGTTTTTCCGCTGTAAAAAAAAACAAAAAAAAAACTACTCGATCAAGTTAAGTGAAATTTTTTTTTTTTTTTGAGATCTTCAGTTCAAAACGGATACATACAATATAACCTTTTTTTTTTTCTTGATATTTTCATTTTTTAATGTCTTGATTAAACTGTAAAAGTACCAATATTTGAGATAAAATAAAAAGCATTTAAAACTACTTAAAAACACCCAAAAAAATGATTGCAAAGTAATTTTTATTGGCTATGGTAATATTTAATTGTATGTTTGATTGTTACCCCCCCCCCATTTTTTTTTTTTTTTCAAATTGCTATGGATTGTAAAACAAACTCCAAATTTTGTTCTGAAGACTTAATTTTGTCTGAAGGTCTTGGAAAACTTGGAAAAACTTTGGAAATGGATGTTGAAAATCTGTACAAACCCTGTACAATCGAATCTTAAATATTTTTCAATTTCATAAGTAAAATGCTCGTTCTTGGATAGTAGTCCGAACACACTAAGAAAAACGGCACTTTTAAGATGCATAGAATAAAGGTGAAGGAAAAAAAAATAATGGTTATCACATACTCTAAAATAGTGCCAGTATTAAAATCCACTCTATCGTTAAGACTTTAGGTCAACTGGTTATATCATAATTTACATGACTTTTTTAATCAGTAAATTCTCAGAAACAATCGTACACAAAAACATTTGTGGAATTTCTGGAGCTGATTTATTTTAAAAATGAATGTCATAAGTTTTGCTTATTTCTAAATTGTCATATGTTGTAAGCGTTTTTTTGTCTATCAATTCTGTTTTAAATCCTTTCCATCTTCTGAATGAGTTTTCACTTCTGGCAGTAACTTGATGTAATCGTCATATTTGCAAGTCCCAAAAAGTGAGTGTGTATATATAATATATATACTAGCAGTTCAGCCCGGCTTTGCTCGGGCCCTATGTACTGTTCATAACTTTGTGTTTTTATATATATATTTATTAAAGTTTGACTCCTGTCCAGGTAACCTACATCTAAAATTTCAAGTGTTTATACTCAAAATTGGCGGAGGAGTTTGGCAGAGTGTGCAAAGATAAACTCTTTAAATTTTGGCAGCCAATTTTTTGCCCAAAAACTGATTAAAAAATCTTGTCCTATGTCTGAATACACTTTATATAAAATTTCAAATATTTAGACCCAAAATTGGCTGAGTAATTTGTTAGAGACCGTAGAGGTTATTTTTTTTTTAACGTTGACTCCAATTTTGGGTTCAAATCAAATTAAAGTTTGATCCATGTCTAAGTAACCTACATGAAAAATTTCAAGTGTTTAGACCTAAAAGTGACAGATGAGTTTGGAAGACTTTTCCCAGCTCAAATCGTTGAACTTTGACCCCTTGACAGCCAAATTTCTGGACGAAAATCTATTAAAGATTTTCCCAAGTCTCAATACCCCTTATGTCAAATCTCGAGTCTGTAGACTGAAAATTGACAGTAGTTTGGTAGGGAAATGTACACACACACACACACACACACACACACACACACACACATAATTTCACTTATATATAATACCTATTGGTTTGTTTCTTTACAAAGTCGTAGGATTTTGGAGATGCCCCCCGCCAAAAAAAAAAAAAAAGAAAGAAAAATTCTTGAACTGCATTGATATACTTAATAAGCATATTTCATAGAGTACATCATTACCATGAGGGTTGCACCCGCCTTAAACATTTATAAAAAGAAATTTATAACTTGAAAATTATAGAATTTATTTTTTTTTTAAATGCAGCAGGAGTGATCAAAGGTATTTTTTTCATTCTTTGGAAAACAACGCCAGGTGTACTCTGAGACGATAAAAATTATAAATTTAACATCTTTTTCAATTAATGCTGTTTTACATACAGCTCCTCCAATGAATATGGAGTGCATCTTTTAGCCCCACTTCAAAAATTGAATGTTATAAAAAATGGAATCTGGTGTTACAGGCTTGGTGCATATGAAATGTTTTTTTCTAGCTTAATCCCGGGCAACGGAAGATTTTCTTGTTGGTTGCCTGTAGTTCTCTAATACATGAACTTTTTGCACAAATATATAACCTGAATATTTCGGCTCCAGCAATATGATGCTAACCAAACTTGAAATGCTAAAATGGAAGGAATTTAATGTGTCACAGCTTGCATGTCAGAAAATGAACCATTAAAAGAAAATAATAGTGAAATTCCTTCTATGAATATTCTTTGAAAAAGCCATGACTTAATGGCCTGCCAAAATCTGAAGCCGTGCGTTTGTTGTCGTCGTCGTCTAATGAACGCTGCAGTTGACATGACAAATCGAAAGCTTTTATTGGCTTACAGCCTTCTACGAGATTACAGCCTTCCATAGCTCGAAACATTTCAAACTCCTTCATTGGTCTCTGGTAACCTTTCCCACCCTTTCTCCTTCTTCGTCTCTTTCTCTACAATTGGCCTCCGTATTTGTACTCCCTCCCGCCCACTCGCGTCAAACTACCAAACTTATCAGCTTTCAGCAAAGTTTCTAGCAAAACTTAATTAACAAACTTTTAAAGTGAATTTCAGTTTTCAATAAGTGCTAATTATTACTTGTGAATCTTAAAAGTTACATTGATGTTAGCACTCCGCCAAATGTACAAATCTTTATTTTTCTTCTTTGCGATGCCGGTTGTGCGTGAAAATAAGTTGCCGAAATAAGCCTTTTTGATTTTGTTAAAAATTTTGGATCTAAAGTATCATAAGCTGCTAAAAGGATACAACTGTTTTATTTATTTTTTATTTTATATAACTCTTATTTTTAGGAAACCTCATAACAAATGTTATCAACACTGGAATTAGCGTCCTCTTACCAACGTTGATATTTTTAATCTCTAATGTTATTTGTTAGAAGATTTAGTTTTTCTTGTGGTTGAATAATAACACTGGAAGTTTTATCTGATTATCAGCGTGAATAACTCTAGAAAAATACCTGCAGTTTTATTCTTTGAAATATTTTCTAGAAGATATTTTTAAAACGGTAAATCTGAAATGAATTTCAACAAAGTGCTGCTCAATCTTCTTACCTGCCAAGTCATAAACAAACACAAAAAAATGTCCATTTTTAGCTTCGAGTTTTTCTTCTAAGCTCTTCAATTAGTAGAAAATCTTTGGATGAATTTTCTATTTTCACTCCCTCCCCAAAAATGTCACTTAACATACTTAGCGTTTTGAGAAAATCTTAAGCACGTTTCAATCCAATGAATCCTAACTTGTTGGGTCTTTGTCAAGTTATTTCTTGATGGAAAAGGTTTTAAAACTTTTTCTTTTTTTAAAATTCCATTTCACTTTTGCAGGATTTCTTTATCCTTCTCGATTCCTCAACACTTTATTTCTCTTCATCAAAAATTAATGAAGTTTTTAACGCTGCGTAAAACTTTTGAAAATGACTTCAAGTAAAAGACGCTGTCCCAGGACAAGTTTGTGACACCAGGATTCTCTTGCACTCTTTAATAAGCCAATATTCCCATCCACCCCAAATACCTTGATGTAAATTTTGTTAGTCTTAATATATGGTACTTGTGCACTTATTGATCTGTACTGAAATAACGTTATTTAAAAAGCCATTCTTAACATGGGGAGGGGAGGGTGTTTTGTACCTATTCTGTACTTTAACCTTACAATTGAATAAAAAAAAAACCCATAAAACTTAAAACATAAAAGAGGGTAGACTTGTAAATTCACCTTTGTCTGTTCGCACTTTTCTCAATAACTAGACCTTGGAATTTTTGATAAGTTTGCACAAACATTAAACATGATATGAGTAAAAAAGTAACAGAGCGGATTTTCTGGGAAAACTCTGGTTGCCCCTTAGGGATGCTTTTTGGATTAAAATTGTTAAAATTGACACTTTTGTGCTTATTAAAAAAAAAAATGATGCCATGGATTTTTATAAAACTTTCTTAAAAGTTGTAACTGATTTCTATAATTTTTTTTTTGTCTATACTTCGCGATAACTCTTGGGTGTGATCCAGGGGCTCTTTTAGGGCTAATAAAAAGACGCCATTTTTGGGACTATTTTACCATATTTGTCCAAAATTTTCAGTGTATGTCTATTTTAGCATATCTTTAAGAATACTTCAGAATAACTTATAAGTGTTAAGCAGTTTTAATAAGAACACATTTTTAAAGAATCTGGATTAAATTAAATCGTAAATGTTTTTAATTTGTTACTATTGTTTAAATTGGAAATTAATTTGAAAACTAGAGATCGAATAATTGTACAGAATGAGGTCGTAACTCCCTCCCCCCTCTTTAACATTATGTAAAGCAAGAAAGGTTCGAACGTCAACATTTTAGAGAGATGCAGTGGTAGTAGTCTTTGTGTTGTCAACTAACTTCCTCCTACTCTCTCTTTGTATCAGTGTGAAAAAATGGATAGCAATCTGAAATGGTAAACATTTTTGCTATTATACGATATTCTAAATGTTATTTTAATGATCCAAATTAAATCCTATCCAGGTTTCACCATTACTAATCATCACTCTTGTCTACCTAACTGTAGAGTTGAATGTGATAATCAAAGAAAGCGCCCGTGTATGTATTGTGTAGTTATACAAACTTACCTTCAGATGGGATCTGAGAGAGAGAAATTAAAGATGGCAGCAATGGATTTATAAGGTGTAGTCTAGTGGAATCTCACAAGATCTCATCTTCCACTGCACGCGTATGCAAATGAAATAAGGTCAGTTTTTTAATAAAATGCCTGGTGGCAGAGGCAGTGGCGAGAACAAGTGCTGGAAGTTGAGAAAGTTGAGTGATGAATTCTAGCTGAACTTTTGCTTATCGTATTTATTTTGTTTTGCTGTTTACCAACCCATTTAACTGCACTAACCCTCATCAACCCTTATCCATGAAAGGCCTGTATGCCTTGGTAAGCAGTGTCCTCTGCCCCCCAATCCCAGTAAAAAAAAAAAAAAAAAAAAAAAAAAATCTTACTAACAAAACAAATTATTGAGTCTCTACAAAGATGTCTATAATATCTACATTTCGGGTGGCATTTACTTTATATATTAGATATATTTTTGAATGATTCGCTTATCTACTATTGAGCTAGACACAATGTCCATATTGTGAGCCTCATAAAGAAGTTCATTGCTCAGATCAATGGATTGATTTTTCTCAATAAGTTGCATTGCAATCAGAATTTGACAAACACGAACGCTCTAGTTAACATGATATATATCATTCTACTTTCATGGGCTCCGTCTCTTGCTCTTAAGCTAGATTTTGTTTTCCTCATTTTTCGCGTTTTCTTTTGCAAAAGCTAAATTATAGTGGCTTCGTGAGCACTTTTATTTTAAAAAGTCCAATCGTTAGTTAAGATTTATATGGAGTTCTAATCAAATCGGATTTTCCCTCTCCCCACTTCCCATTCCTGGAACCGCATTTCACTTTCAATTTAAAGATAATAGTTTTATGCTTTTAACTTAAGAAGGTTAGTATAGTTAGGTTTTTCTATCTTCCTCCGACCATCTTGGCTGATGAAGTAATTTTTCTCCTTGTCAGCATCCAATAGAATTGATTCTGTCTTGTTAAATCGAGATAAATTGGAAACTTGCTTCCAAGAGGTGCCATCATTCAATACAAAGAGACGACAGAGGTGGAGGTGGGATTGGGGTGGTCGTGGTGGCCTATACTTTTATGCTCGATTTCTACATAGTAAAATGCACTACCAATGTGGGTCACAGATTTTTTTCGAATGTACCAAACTGTTTTGAAATTTGCATTTTTGGCTAATTAACTTTTTGCCAATAAAAGTTGCTGATATTTTTGAGGATAGAAATGAAGAATCATGAAAATAAATTTAGAAGTGTAAATATATCGGGTTGAAATTGAGAATTGCTTTATGCATTAACTAGCTGGTCGCCAAGCGTTGCCCGGTCGTAAAATATGCATAAATATATTTTAATTCATACAGAAACTGAGACTAGTACAAGTGAGTATTTTTTTTGTTGTTTTTTCCTAAACGGTCCACTAATTGTAAAAAAAAAAAAAAAAAAAAAAAAAAAAAAATACTGAGATCAAAACCTAAAGACAATCTGTCAAGTACGATAACTATTTGGCCAGCGTGACACTCTTTAGAAAGTGCTTTCAAACCGCCTTATATTTGACATAAGGAATTTATAATGGTGTGAAAGTTAGCAACCAGAGAAAAATCCGATGACTCCCACGTCATAATTTTTTCCATTGTGACCCATTAGCGGCCTTTTTTTTTTTTTTTTTTTCCCCCGGGTGAAAACCTATTAAAAAGTTTTCCACGTTTAAATAACCTATATATCAAATTTCAAGTTTGTAGATTAACAATTCGTTGAGTATATAGGTTGAGAAGTACACACACACACATTCTCACTTTTATAGATATAAAGATTTATTGAATGTGTTATGAAATGAAAAGTACTTGATGCGAATCTCTTATAGGTTCATACTCTTTGCTATATTAATAAAGTTGTGACCTACACTGTTTCTTGCCTATGACTTAAATATTCCTATTTACTTACCTCCCCACGAGGGTAGTTAGGCAGTCGGTTTTTTATATGGGGGAAAACCCAACTCCCCAGAAAGGGTCACTCTGGATAGGAACAAAAATAAAAATTGTCATGAAGTATTTCTCCTTCACTGACCGAGGACAGAAAGGGGTAAAATAACTTAAATATTATCTATTTAACACGTCGCTCAATAAGTCCAAGGTCTAACTTGCCCTTTTAAGCAAAATTTGACTTTATTCATTAACATGTTTTGTTTTTTTAATTGAAAGCCATGTTTAATTTCAGAAGTTTCCGATAGGTAGCTGTTCTGTATAAGTCTAATTTAATCCGATAAGGTTCAAATCTTGATGCATCCCATTTGAAGTTTAGTACTTTATAAAAATAATGGGTGTTTTTATTAAAGGTATTATGTCAGGATCGAGATTGAGTGATAGCTTACTATTTATTCATTGAAGCTAAAAATATATTGTAGAATATTAAAACTTATTAAAAAAAAAACTAATTATGAAAGAAAATGTTTTTAATTTCTTTATTCAAATCGTTTTAATTTAATAGTTAAACAAAAAAAAACTTAAATAACTAAATAGTTTTAAAAAATATGAATGACTTCGATCCTTCAAAATCTGAAATGAAGTTTAAAGCATTTAAACTAAAAGGGCAAATTATTGCTAGCTTTTAGAATGTTTAGTAAATCATCATGCATTAAAGTCTGGATAGCTATTTTCATTCGATTTTCCCCATAGATTTTCTTCCTACAGATGTTCAAACACTCAGACGTTCGTCTTTATTGTTGCTAAATATTTAACTTTTTATTTTGCGTTTCTTTTATCAAACAAATTGGATTCATTTTTTTTTTTTACTGTGCTTTTTATTTTTTATTTTTTTCTTGCATCAACATTTTCTCCCAAATATCTTTTGTTGGCACTTAAGAAATTACTGTTTGGTTTTCGCTTTATGTGGATAGTTTTATGACAAGAATAACGGTAAAAAAACATTCAAACGTATTCACCCGAATGCTACTTGAAGAATAAGTTTTAGTCTTGGCTATTTTTTTATTGTATTTTTTTAAACGTTCTTATTTTTAGAGTTTATCCCATGAAATATTTCTTGTTTGAAAGTTTATCGCTTTCCACTGGCCATTTTATGATCTGTAAAGAATAAACATTATTAGAGTACCAATTATAGCAGACTACCTTTCATAGAATTCACACAAGTTTACATAGTTTATTATGTACTAGCAAGTTTACCCAACATTTGTGTGGTGGGATTAAATGAGTAACCTCATGTACTAAGCTAAAAAGCAGCATATGAGCTTATATATATATATATATATATATATACAGGGTATCCACAAAGTCTGGCTAAATTACTTTGTGGGTACCCTGTGTGTTTGTGTGTGTGTGTATATATATATATATATATATATACACACACACACACGTGTGTGTATACAGGGTGCCCACAAAGTCTGGCTACGTAATGTAGCCAGACTTTGTCGGCATCCTGTGTGTGTGTGTGTGTGTGTGTGTGTATATATATATATATATATATATATATATATATATATAGAGGACAACAGGCTACATTTCTGGATTTAGATATAAAAATTGAGGATGGAATTTTTCTTTATAAAATATTTGATAAAAGAAACGCTTTCCCCTTTAAATAGTACGTATGCCCCATAAGGATAGCACCTGCCCCGTTTTTGTGTTTTATGGAACCATTATGTCAGAGTTTTTGAGAATAGCTCGCGTTACTCTAAAATTAACAGATTTTTATACCACCAGTTTCTAGCTTAGTAATAAGGATAAAACAAGGTGGAGATAAAAATAAAATATTTAAACAGTTAAATAAAGCATTTGTTCGGTATCCTGATGCTTTTGAATCGTTTAAGATAAACTAGACTATATTGATAAAGGAAATCCAAAACTATATTAGCAATGTATAAATGTATTTATAATTACATATAATAAATTTATATAGTTAAAAAAAAAAAAAAAAAAATGTATATATGTAAGAATAAAATATTTTTAACCTTTATATATCTAATTTTAAATAAATAAGAATGTAAATATACAAACTACTAACTATAGTGGGGGTGATAAGTAGTTAAATGGATTAATCCAAATCTTATAAATACAAGACTGATAAATTAAAAAATTAAAAAATGTATCCATTTTAAATGTGGAAATTGATGAATCGCACAGGTAAGAAATTCATCTTTATACTATGAAAAGGTTAGTAATTACAATTAAGAATAGGAAATTGGGGAAAAAATTTTTTGTAACTTGTCTTCTTCCTAAGATTAAGGGTGGTGGTGTTTGATCAACACTGCTGGGGAGCCATGATGTAATACACTGTTTTGTTTTTAAATCCCCGAAACAGTGTTTCATGGTAAACAACTGATGATCCCTTGAAAAATATAAAAAATATTAAAAAAATTGGTATTATAGTAAATTTGAGAGTTGATGCAGTGATTGCAGGTGATTAAATGACTTACTGACTAGATGTTTTTTTAATGAATGATAAAAAATAATTTTTTGTGTGGTTTCAAATGTTAAAAACTTCAAAGACTATATATATATTTCTGTCTATTCCACTTTTTATCGGAAACTACTGATCTGATCTGATTTCAATTTTATTTGAACCTTTTTATAAGGTGCCGTGAACTATTATATCCATTTGATGCACAGAGTAATAGCAATTACTATTTAATATAAAAATAACAAATTTAATCATATTCAACCATCAAATTTACATAAATCGCTCATTCGAAGTCAACTGGCTATGATTTTTACCTTTTTTTAATGAGTTAAAACGTGTATATATATATATATATTCATTCAATTTTAGGGGTTGAAACCCAAGTCTTAGTTTCATGAAATTTTAAGTAAATTTTCCATAATTTAATCTGTAAGCATTGAGGCACACCCTGTGTTTCCTGGAAATGAATAAGAAATCTTGTGTATTCCTACTCCAAGCACTGAACTATATATATACTTTTTAATATAACTGAATTTTTATTTTTTGCCATAATTATTTGTAACAATTTTGACTATACCGCCAGAATTAGTGTCGCTTTTATTATACGAAAAAGCCTAATCCAGATGCGGCGAGCAAAAAATGTTGAATATTTATCTTCCCAAAGTCGAGCAAATTAAATAGACAGGCGACCTCCGTTGTTAACTCTGAGATATTATGATTTATATGCGATAAAAAGTTTGAAGTTGTGAGCCGACCGACCGCTTCTCTGAAAAAAGCCTTTCTTGGATATACACAAAAAGCGAACATACATATACACATTTTCTCTTTTATATATATATATATATAGAGATAACTAATTGACCAAAACATTGTCATGGTTATGTAGTGATATTACAAAAATTTTTATATATCTATGAAGTTAGTTTTTCTCGCCTTGACATTGATATCAAAAACCCTTTTCAATTAAAAACTTAAAATGAACTTAATATGCTAAGTCACAGATACGCGACCAACATTGTAAAGGTTAACTAATTTGCATATTTCTTTGAAAAACAAGCGTTAACTTATGTTTTTTTATTAGATTTGTTTCAATTAATGATTACGCTCAATTCTATTTATGCATATTTTCTATATTGTGAATAATTGTGTAGAATTTAACTAGAAACGTTCTAGCAGATCGACATGTTTTTATATTTATCTATATAACCTGTGTGCAAAACCTCTACCAAACTCCTCTCTGAATATTTGGTCTACAAACTTGAAACTTGATATAGTGTAATTGAATCTCAGGAACAAATTCAATTTTGCCTTTAGTTTGTAAAAATAGTTGCCAAGGGGTCAAAATTGAAAAGAAACAGTTAACCTTAGGAGTAGATCGACTAACTTCTGAGCATGTGTACATTTTTAGCTTGAAATTGCTTTTTTTTTTTTTTTTTTTTTAAATTTCTTTTTTTCTTTTTAAATTTCTTTTTTTCTTTTTTTTCTATTTTCTTTTTTTCTTTTCTTTCTTTTCTTTTTTTTTCTTTTTCTTTTTCTTTTTATCCATCTGGCTATAGCTCAGACAGTATCTACAAAGGCTGATACGTTAAATAACGTACATCGATGTGGTTAAAAACTATAAATCTATCAATTTATTTCAATAAATGTCACTTCACTTATACCCACTCTTATCCAAAATTGAATATTATAAAATGCAAAAAATAAGAAAAAAGAAATTATTATGAGCAGGGGGAAATCGGACGTAGTATTTTTCATTTAATCCTGGTCAAAACTGATTATCTCTAACACACAACTCGCATCTATATTATTTCTTTGTTAGTTCCACTTTTTCTCAAACTACTGAGCCGATCTGACTTAAATTTTGTATGGACCTTTGCTATAGAGTGCAGTGAACTATGTATTATAGTATCGGTTCAATGTATAGTTAGAGATTAATATTTAATGCAAAAATGGACACAAATTTAACCATATTCAACGATCAATTTAGCACAAGGCACTCTTAAGTCAATGGGCTGTAACTTTTGCCCTTTATAAGACTAAAGTGATATATATATATATATATATATATATGGCGGCTTCCTTCAGTCTTGACAGACTATGAACTTTTTTGTGGCAAAAGTTGCACAGTTTCCAACCACACTCTCCTGAGTCGGCATTGTTCAGTGTCACGTTGAGGTTCAGGACGATTGGAAACTATGCCACCCATCTGGTACTAGCCAGGCTTAACGCCTATGTATCAATGTGATTATGCCGTATAATATATATATATATATATATACGTATATATATATGTGTGTGTGCGTGTGCCCATAAATGCAGTGCTAGAAAGTTGATTTCCTGATATGTAGCTCAAACACATTATTCTTGTACTTATACTACATTATATCAGTAGTATTTGGAATATTCTCATAATATTGATTTGTAATCAATATACCAACTTCAGGTATTTTCATTTTTTTTTTTTTATCAGTTGTCAACACACATTTCAAATAATACATAGTATTATTTGAAATGTTTTTTTACTGCAATGCTATTTTATCCTTCCTCCCACCCTAAAGGGCCCTTAGCTTTTTTTTAATAAAATCATTGCGATCTACAATTCAATTTTTCTTTTTACATTCTAATTAAATTTTGTTTTTTATTTGGATTTTGCTTGTTCATTTTCCTTTTGATTCGTCTACGATTCATTTTAAAGACACTTGCCCTCTTGTTTTGATATCAGTCTTTTCAATGCTGTGTAATATTTCCAAACTATTTCTCTATTCAATGAATTTTTATTAAAAACGTTTCTTTTGATGTTTTAACTTGAGGACTTTTTGTATTAATGATTTCACAATGTTATTTAAACACTTTTTTTTTGTTAAAACAATTCTTATCACAAAGTGTCTTGAATTAATTCCATTTTATGAATAAAAGTTTATATCTACTGATTCTATGAATTAAAAATGAACATGAATTATTGGTCACATTTTGAAAAGGACCTCAACTTGAATATTTATGCAAATTATTTAAATTTGCATATGGAATTCTTTGGAAGAAAAGCCTAGCATTCCAATTTTATTGCCATTTTTTTTTTTTTTTTTTTTTTTTCTGTGCACTAGTTTCTGTTGAGATTAGAATTGCTTTTGTATTTTCACGTTTCTTTGGTTTGTTTTTGGTTTCTGCATATTTACGCATTATAAATTCTTTCAAAGAAATTTGTTACAATAAAGGAGATGGAATGAAACATTTTTTGTAGATGTGCACACACACACACACACACACACATGTATGCACATAAATATATATATATGACGGGACGATTCCAGAATTTTTACCGATACTGTACTAAATTCCTGATTACCATACTTTAAAAATCTCTGAATATTCTACTATGTTATTTATTCCCAATTACCATAAAAAAAAAAACATTAAATATGCAGATATTTTCTCAAGCATAAAAATACACTTGCGGTAGATGATCTATAGATTTTAGCTTTACTGGTAGTTTAAAATCAATATTTATTTTATTATTACTACCAGCAATGAAAGGTTTTGTTTCAAACAAAATCAAATGAAAAAGACAAACGAATCGTTTTTAGCATCAGAAAATAGGCACAAATTTTTCCGATACTGAATTCAGTACCCCCAGAAGTTCTGCTTTTTCTGATTTCCGATTCCCAATTCCAATTAATTGTCCCAACACTAATAAACACACACACACACACACATATATATATATATATATATATATATATATATGTGTGTGTGTGTATAATTATTCACGTACAGTACTGTTTCATTGTATCAACTCCTCAGTGTGACTAGACACGATGGAACCTACAACCGTTGTTGGCAGCTCTAACCATCAGATTACGAATCAGTGCCCATAAATATTTCTCCTCAAGTGTCTATTGAATTAACAACTTGCCTGTCGCACAGTGCTCAAATCATCAGTTTGTTTGCAAACAAACTGGTAGTGGGCTTCGCTTAATTGCTTTAATGTGCGTTGGGTGAAAATGTTTACAAAGTGCTCAACCCAATGAGGAGGCATGAAGCAAACATTGTTAAAAAAATAACATCGAATTTCTGCATAATTATACCTTTTTAGTCCCCTGATAAAGGAGAGATTGGACCTTGATCGTTTGTTTGCACTTTTTTCAATAACCATGCCTTGAATTTCTTTTTTTTTTTATATATAAATGTTGCACAAACATTAGTCATGGTAAAAGTAAATTTTTGATAGAACGGATTTTCCGGGATAACTGTGGCTATTCCCCTAGGGGACATTATGGGGTAAAATTGCCCTAAAATCGTTCATTAGTTTGCACTTTTCTCAATCACTATGCCTTGTTTTTATGTATTTTTTAATTACACACACACACACACACACACACACACACTGACGATCCCTACAATAATAAAACTAGTGTACATTCTTATTTCCAAGAGATTGATTTAGAAGTTTTCTAACAAAGAACTTTGTACTAAAAATATTTTCTACATTTCTTTTTTTTTTTTTTCACACATTTTTATTTTTACAAAGAAAAATGTCTATTAAAACAATCTCCAGATAACATGATATTCATGTTGCAAATGATTTTTTTTAAATTGAAAAACCTCCAAGACTATATAAAAAAAAAAAACGTTAATCCATATATATATATATAAGCGAAAATATTTTTGTGTGTATGTCTCGCAAAAACTTTCGACAAAGACCACAGATTTTTTGCTAGATCAGTATCATTTTCAAGCTCGAACCTTCCGACGACAAATATCGAAAAATTGGCAAAAAACATTCATTCCTTCACCCTCAACCAGACCCTTTTCTTCAAGGAGGGGTGAAAAAATAGTTTCTTCATGAAAAAATGGCTTCTACACATACGTCAACACGCGCAAAAGACATGGTTTCATTCAATAATTACAAGAAACCTTCTCTACCACCTATAGCAATGGCCAACGACTCTTTATCTGAGAGTACGTCTCTCAAGCTCCTTGGCCTAACGTTCACAGGAAACATGAGTTGGAACAATTACATCGAGGGCATTGCCAGGGCCGCTGCAAGGAAGGTGGGCTCTCTCTACCGTGCTAGAAAACTTTTAACACCCGAAAGTATCCTGTACCTCTATAAGGCCACTATTCGCCCATGTATGGAGTATTGCTGTCATATTTGGGCCGGTGCATCGGCTACTAGTCTCTCGCTCCTTGACAGGGTTCAAAAGAGAGTCGCAAATCTGATAGGCCCTAAACTGGCATCTAAACTTCAGCCTCTGTTCCATCGTCGAAACGTTGCATCCCTCTGCCTGTTCTACAAGTATTATAATGGTGAATGCTCTGAAGAACTGCAAGCACTTGTGCCCCCACGACGTGAACACCCTCGACAGACCCGACAAGCTGCAAAATCCCACCCCCACACTGTAGAGATCCCTAGATGTAAAAGATCGTTCTACTCCAGTAGTTTCTTCCCCAGAACTGCTAGACTTTGGAATTCCATTCCAGGTCACTGCTTCCCCAACTGTACTGACATGCATAAGTTCAAGTGCAACGTGAACCAACATCTCGCTGCCCTAATCCCTACATAGTACCCCAGTAGATGTTTCCCCTGATAGTAGCCCCCTACACCAAAGTGGCAATGTGCCTTGTTTGGGGTGAAAATGTAATAAAAAAAAAAATAAATAAATAAATTCGTTTAAATATTATAAAAACTGACCTACATTCGCCCACACGTTCGTAGCACAATAAAGTGAGTGTCGTTATCTTAAGATTGCAGGTTCAATCTGAGTTATCAGACGATTTTTAAACTTTTAATATTGAAACAAGGTTATTTATACCATTTTTTTTTTTTTTTTCACTTTTCGCTGTTTTTTGTTTTTTCTGAACATGTTCATCCATCCCCCATTCATTGTTTTTCCGATTTTCTTTTTTTAAAGAACTTTTATGTTCATTTGCTGTTTTTTTTTTTTTGTTTTGGTTTTTCCGATTTTTTTTTTTTTTTTTTTTTTTTTTTAAGAAATTTAAACAAGGTTATTACTTCACTTATTCTCCCCCCCCCCTCTACACACACACACACACCTCCAAACACCTGGGCAACGCCGGGTACTCCCCCCCCCTAGTTTAGTATAGAAAAGACAAAGTGTGTGTTTGTATGTCTGCCAAAAACTTTCAACATATGCGACGGATCCGGACGAGATCAGTATCGTTTTGAAGCTCCGCATCGTGTACGACAAATATCGAAAAATTGGCCACAAACATTAATTCCTTCACCCTCAACTGGGCCGTTTTTTACAAGGAGGGGGTCGGTTCTTTCGTCAACATTTTTATAAGTCATCGTCTCCGTTGGATTGACTGCCCTTAATTTCAACGCTCGTGACTTTTGCGTCATGGTGAAAGCAAATTTTTCACTTGCAAGGGGGATCTCACATGCTCAGCTTGTTACTATGAGAATTTAAGACTCAAACTCTTATATTTAAAAGAAAATAAAAAAAAATCTCTATCCTTAAAACATTAGAAAGCAGCAATGTTAAGTTTAAATGTCCTTTGGAAGGATGTAACTCTCTCAATAATATTAAAGCGAAGATGCACATTGATTTTACAGCCACTATTCTAGCCCACTACCTCACCATGCTTTTTGTGAATTCTAGCTCAATTAACATCTACAAAAACATTTCAGACAAATCCTAGTTAATAATACATTCAGAAACCAACTAAAAAAAAGTTTTTAGAAAATACTAGAAGCTATTTGCATTAAAACTCAACGGCTTACAATTAATATTATGTATGAAACTAGTTACAATATTTTAAAATCGTTGTGGTTGACGATATATTCTCTCTTCCTGCTAAATCCAAATATCATTATACAAAAATTACGTTTATACAAAGTGCTTAAAAAACAAAAAAAAATGCTATGGAATAGCTAATAAAATTCACTTCTACAATCCAAATTTAGTACAAATAAACTTCATTTTATAATCGACTTGTCCAAGTTTCAGTAATGAATGCCCATAATCGTTACCACCATTCAATATGTGAGGACACTTTGGTCAGCATATCAAAGTTTTTTTTAGTTTCACGCATTTTTATTTTTAGTTTTCAAAGAGAAATGTCTATTAAAAAAAATCTCCAAATAACATGATATTCATGTTGCAAATGATTGCCAAGAAGAGTGTCAGTTATTGAGTTTTTGCATATTGCATCCACGTGTGATCATCTTTGAACTGTGAAAAAACAAAGACTGTTGCGCATTCATTGAAACTTGGTGGACAAGTCGGGCATAGACTGAAGTTTGTATCAAATACGTTTAGATTGTAAAAAGCTATGTAAATTTTATTGATTTCATGGGTAACAATTTTGGGGTTGAGAGGGGGGGGTCACCTTGTACCTTTATCAATACTATCTCCGATCCTATATTCAGTGATAAACACTAATCCATGCGAAAGTTTTTCTATTTTATGGACAAATTAGATTCATGAATCCGTAAAAATTCTTTGTGATTCACCGGCTAATGATCAATTGTGTGCAAAGTATTAGTTTCTTATAAGATTCTAGTTTGTCGAATAGCGTGCATAATTGATTGCATGGCAATCACGGTCGTTGTTGCAGCATCTCCTTCACTTTTCAGCATAATGAAGTCCTAATTTGGTGCATGTAACCCTCACTTTCATTTAGACGTCTCCACGTGTACTAATGTTTTTGTTTTTTGTTTTGGTTCTCCTCGAAGAGTTCTTGACTTGGTTTAAAATGTCCTTGGCATTTATGTGTGTATATTAAGCTGAAGTTTAAACTAAAATAATGGTGTCACTCTTTCAGAACAAGTTTTGTGAAATGTATTTACTGCTAGTTAATTTACCCAGCTATGACTGGCTAAAAATAAAAAATACAGCCAGAACTGTTCCTGTACTCATTAAATGACTGGCTATCAAATACAGCCACATTGTTATAACAAGCTGTTCCTATCATATGTTGCCCAAGAGTCTTTGTTTTTAGTTGTTTCGCTTTTTTGTCTAATTGCATAAATATTTTAAGTATAAAAAAAAAAAATTATAAATAACTAGCATAATACCTATCTCCTATTTCACTGAACAGAACTGTTTTTGTACTCATTAAAGACTAGAATCAGTAACCGGCGTTGCTCGGGTGTGGAGAGGCAGTATAGTAACGCTACTGAGCAATCAACCACCAGCCCTAAAAACAACTAAAAAAAAACAGTAAGTGCCTGTGCGATCGGGGGGGGGGATTAGCTGCAGTAGCCAGGTTCGAACCTGTAATGCGAAAGAGGAAAAGGTGAACATAAGTAAATGCGTAAATCGACTGCCACAGTGCACTTGTGACGTCAAAATAATGTTTCAAAATAATGTTTCAATGTGTGTGTGTGTGTGTGTGTGTGTGTGTGTGTGTGTGTGTGTGTGTGTGTGTGTATTAAATGATTTGATTCTATAAAAATGTCAAATTTACATTTTGAGTTTGAAATAAAAATTCAAGAATCTTGTTAAATAACTATCAAATTTTATGCAAAAAAAAAAAAATTGAATTTTCAAATCAGAGGTTGTATTTAATGATCCTCTAAGACAGTAGTTCTCAACCTTTTTTACATGGCGGCACATTGAGTTTTTTGAATTTTCACCTATCACAAAAATATATTTTATTCATAAAGGAATTTTCTAATAAAAATACAAAAATTATATAAGGAGAATTTTTATCCTCATACAAAAACATATCCTGTATTCAATATCTGATATAAAATAATGGAAATTCCACAGCGGACTCTTTCATATATATTGATGTTGGCATTTTGTGGATGTTCAGTGTAAATGGAGACCTGCTGATATTATTGTAACTCTTTTGTTAAAACTGCAAAAGTATTTATTTAAGCTAGCAGGGATGCCCGGCATAGCCCGGTCATAAAATACACTTAAATATATTTTAATTTATGCAGATTTTGTATATATTATTTTCAATTTTTTTTATCGATTCTTATATACTATAAAGTTGTGATTTCAAAAATTAAAAATATATCCATATCACTTGGGTGCATCAGCTTGAATCGAAACCAAAACTTATGAAGAATTCTTGTTAAAATTATTTATTACAAGAAATGGAAGGTAATAAAAATTAAATGACGAAAAAAGATGTAAGCGTGACACACAAAATAACACGCTATCGTATTAATATATAGATGAAAGTGGGACAGTTGTGCCTGGTCTTTTTAACTACTGTTATATGTGCGTGAATACAGCAATCATTTTAATTCTGAATTTCAAAAGTACAAATCATTCTTGTAATTTTTTTCGCAATTCACACCATTAATTAGAATACGTTGATTTAGAAGATAATCTGTTACTGCATTAATTTAGATTAACTTAAAATGGACCTTTTTTTTTTTTTGCCTTACAACCTGTGTATTTAGCAATCATTTTGGCATTAAAATCAGGTCTAAATTATTCAGCTCCGATGCCAATCCAGATATTTTGAAAACTCCTGATATTATGAGTAATCGTCCCATCACTAATGTAAACTATAAAAAGCTTACCATTAGTATTTTAGATTCTAGAAATTTGGTGATTTTGAATTGAGCTGTGTCATCATGATTAAGAAAGTAAATATTTTTATTAAACAAAACCAAATTAAACAACTTCTAATATCTCTTTGCGGTACACTAGTAAACATTCTGCAGCACATTAATGCGCTACGGCATAGTTGTTGGGAACCACTGCTCTAAAATATTCCAAAGAAACTGAAATTTGGAGAATATCAAGTCGTCTAATGCCATGATTGATATTTAATCAAAATTGGAGGTATTTCATTTTTTATGATGGGTTCTAGTCTCTATTAGCATAAATTAAATATATCCTACCTTACCTATCCTTATGCTTAGGAGTTGTATTCACTAATTCATAGTGATCAATGAATTAGTCTATAAGTTTACCCTTCATAAACATGTAAACATATACCTAGCACGTGCATGAATGCACACATATATATATATAGTGCTGATTACCTGACGAATGCAGAGAGTTAGAGATTGGCTATATACTTATTAATCACAGTGCAAAAAGGAGTATCATGAGTACTAAGTAGCATTTACATTCTTTGTATTGAACTTTTTATTTTGCCTCATTTGGGTACACTAAATTTATTTAACAGGATTTTAAAGATTTTATTTTAATAAATATTAGATTACGAGTAAAAAAAATCGGGGGGGGGGGGCGGTAAGTAATAACGGATTCACATTGTTGCAATTTTCTGATCATAGATATTATGCAAATCCCACATTCACTTAAATTGTTTTGTATTTCAGTATATATTTTCTTCTATCCCTAAAGAAATTATTCCGTATTTTCCTGAATGCATTTCAATTTCCTGCTTGCTAACACTATCTTGTAAGCGGACCTTAATGTACCCAAATGACCGAAGGTTAACAGGGTTTTACGTTGCGAGTGAAACGGTTGCATTTGAAAGTGATTTTTTTTTTTTTTTTCACATGGCGACTAGAAATATTAAAAGGCGTATCTCAATTATACTTCTTTCACAGACAATTTTCCAAAGTTTATTACTGAATGAAAAATATTTTTTCAACCTTTTTGTTTTTAAAGAGAAAACAAGCAAAATTAAATTATTTAAACAATAAAAAGCTTAATAGAACAATATATTCTATTTGATTTTGACAAAAGCTGTTTAAAAACATCTGAAAAAATTGGAATTTTTATACCTTCAAGTTTCAACGTGTAATTCGGTGTGTATATTCAGAATTTTTTTAAAAAATACAAATAAATCTATGTACGTATTTGTCACAAAACGATGTCCTATTCCAAAAATCGCGTGAGTTTGGCTATTAACTTTTCTATTTGGCAGCAAATGAAAATATTTACTTGTCAAAGGTCAAAGATAAATTTGTCCGTAGAGCATTGGTCAATATCGATGACAGCTTTTACGTCTAAATTTAAACTTATTTGAATTTTCATCATGGATAAACTTGTTAAACCACTTTGAACAGTATTTTATGGAACTTGTGTCCAAAAAGTCACTGAAGGGTTTTTAAATTTGTCTTTTTTGAGTGACTTTTTGGACACCCCGTGTGTGTGTGTGTGTATGTATATATATATATATATATATATATATATATATATATATATATATATATATATATATATATATATATATATATATATATGATCTTGCATTTAAATTTGTTTTTTTTTTTCTTTTGCAGGTAAGAATTTATCATTGAATTTTAAAACTTAAACTGAGGTTTTATATTGAAATAAGGTATGTAAGGCGAACATTTCTTTTATCTCCTTGCCCCCCTCCACCCTTCATCCTCGACTCCAGTAGTTGTTGTTGTGAGAATATCTGATTTAAAACAAAAATCTTTAAATTTTCCTTGCATCAATTATAAGCATTTTATGATTAATTTTCCTTTAATATTTATTGATCTCTTCTCGACAGATTGTATATTGCCGTCAAATTTAAAACCAAATTATTTTGTTACTTTGATTTTTAATTTGTTGCACCCTGCGACCTCTAATCTTTATTTAATCCATATTTCAGGTTCCATCGATGGCAAAGGATTTTAGATGAATCTTCTTTCAAAATTTAATTTTGTTCACTTTTTTCCTTTCTTAAAATAACTTCATTGTGACAGCCTGATTAACTTCCTTTCTCCATGTCAACTTAATTCTTATTTTTAATTCTGATTGAGTATCCATGTAAGTTCCTACCATTATTCTGAAAAAAAAAAAAATCTTTCTCTCTGGCATAGGTATGGAGTTCATTTCTTGAGTCCTCCTCTCATTAGATAGTTGGAACAAGTTTTTGAATAACAATAAAAAAAAATTCATACCTGTGATATATATATATATATATATATATATATATATATGATTAGTTTTTTTTGGAAAAAGAAATCCAGCACAGTGGTCAATTAAAAGGAAAATCCGAAATGTAAGAGCGTATTTATATTTTGTATACAGAAAGTTGTTAGATGAGACAAATCATTGGTACCGTCGGTTTCAAGCCCGATAATAAGGACCGTTTAAGGTATCCTTATCAAGCTCTCTTCAGCCAATATTCGTCGAATATTGGCTAAAGAGAGCTTGATAAGGATACCTTAAACGGTCCTTATTATCGGGCTTGAAACCGACGGTACCAATGATTTGTCTCATCTAACAACTTTCTGTATACAAAATATATATTAAAAGGCAAAAGCAGCGTGCGCATTTTTGTCTGTCGAGCAAAGGGTTTTCCGGGGGGGTGGGGGGTACTAGGTCTTAGAACTTTTTATACACCCCCTAGATAATATCTACGATTTGTGAAGGGACTTTGTGTCTAGATTTATTTTGATCAACTTTTATAAAATTTGTGAGATTCCGTTGTCGCGGGTTTGGCTTTTTAGTATAAATAAAGTGAAACTAATTGAAACGAAGTCGATTCCTCTGCTTTCCCACCGTCCAGAAAGCAAATCAACTTTGATCAACGTGGTGAAAACTCGTCATATCAGACAATTACTATTCATTTGGACACTCCTTTTTATGGAGAACTGGTTTTCCCTCAACATCTTGGGGAAACAAAAAAACAAACAAAAAAAACTGCCTTGCAGCCAAAGTGAAGTGCGGGATTTCATTCCCCTATGGCATGATGTTTGACCCCATTAAATTTGCGCACATGTTTTTAATCGTTTAATTTCAACCATTTTCACTTCTTTTAGCGTTGTGGTAAGATGTCAGAAAAGAATTTTTCATTCTTTGAAACTCCGCAATATTAATTATCTTTGTTCGGGGTATTCCGTGGAAAATAAAATTTTACATGTAAATTTTAATTTACGGTTTTCATTTATGCTTCTTGTGTCAAGCTCTATTTCCTGTTGTCATCGTATTGAGCTTTTTTTTTTATTTAGTTGGGATTAATTTATAAACATTAATATTTATATTAGATTGAAGTTTACATTTGCTTTTGTCTAGTAAACTTCTATCTACTGCCTGATTTGCAAGTGTGTGTGTGTGTGTGTATATATATATATATATGTATGTATGTATAAGAAGGTAATCTTTTTTTTTTTTTTTTTTTTTTTTTTTTTTTTTTTTTAGAACATGTTAAGAATGCAAAATATTCTATTAAAAAGAAGGAAGAAAAATATGATTCGATTTTTTTTTTTTTTTTTAAAGTTGAAATATTTGATATATTTCGGACCAGCAAGTCTATCTTTGGAGAATGAAAGAACCTTTTTTTTTTTTTTTTTTTTTTTTTTTTTTTTTTTTGCAAATAAAATCCTTGTGTTAAGTTGAAGGCGTGCTGTTGTTGAAAACATGAGGTGAAAACGAACTCTCTAGTGAGCTTTCTTTTAGTGTGTGTTCCCTTAAAGTTTATGGGAATGGTATTAAAGCTCTTGAAAGCATTTTAAGAATTTAAAAACATTGAATATACAAAACTTTTTAGAACATGTTGAAAATGCAAAATATTTTATTAAAAGGAAGGAGCAGAATTTCCAGTTTTGGCAAGCGAATGGCTTTATTTTTATAATAGTATATGGTTCAAGAATTACTCTGCAATTTAAGAGTACCAAATTTGGAAATTTTTAACTTTATAAAAGTCTGGTTTCGAAGACCTTGACATACTATCCATCTATACTCCAACTTATCTAACATTTATGACTTTAAACTGCAAAATCAGCTTTATAAATCTATGTGCATTTTATTGTATTATTGTAATCATTAATTCGATTCCAGTTTTTATTGTGACGTTTTTCAAGTTTAAAAGATCACTATTTATAAAACAAAACAAAAGTAAGCCTTTGTTCTTTTGTATTTAGCAAATATAACCGCAAGGACAAGATGAGAACAGTAGTCTGAAGAATCCAAATAATATGAATTACCAATCCTCATCTCAAAAATTCAGAAACGTCAAATATAACCTTGTTCTAAATTTGCATAAAAATTATGGAAATTTTGTAATGGTTTGGGTTCGAAGACCACGTCTTCTGTACTCCAAACTTGTCTAAAACTTATTGATTTAAACTAGAAAACCAGCTTTATAAATCTATATGCATTATTTTAATCATGAATTTGTAACATTTTTCACCATGTAAGCGGCAAGGTTCCAAAAGTGTACTTTTTTCCTCGCTATCTTGCACATTGTGTAGTGCTACTGGAATGCAACTTTTTAGCTGTCACGTGGTTAAACTGACGCATCAATAACCACCACCCATATATGGGCCATAGCTGACACTTTGGTCAAACCTTGTTGATTCACTCATCTTAAGCAATCTGAATTTGATGCTAAAAAGAGGAATACTTCAAAGTTTGCATAACATTGCACAAGTTCTACACATTTATACTCGAACAAAACCAAAATATAATGCATGTCAAACTACACGCGCAATAAAACCTCTTCACGCTGACAATTCATTGCTGTACTTCATACAGGAGAAAGATTTTAGTTTTTTTGTACAAAACTAAAATAGATGGTATGCTCACAAATATCAAATTGATAGTTACAAATTACCCTGTGAAGGAAATTGCACAGAAATTTATACCATGAATATAAGAAGTGAAAACATAAAGATATGAAGTTAAAATTGGAACAGTATGGCTTGTGCACAGATTCTCACTAATTTAAACTTTGGATAAATGCCTACCAGTCTTCAGTAAACACTGAAAGCAAGCTTACACTGGAAACCGACAAGTACTAAATGAGAGGCTAGTTATCACTTTGACTTCAATTTGTAAAATACACATGCTTATATTGAATCTAAACACGTCATTGGGTGATATGGCATAAAAAGCAATAACATCTAATAACCTTATGCATTTTTCAAACCATATTTGAACTTTGAGTCATCATTACTGTTAAGTAATTTGTTTCCTATGCAGACCTTTAAACGCTATGAAGTTTTCATGAGATTAAGAATTTTTTTTTTAAATAATGGATATAGATTTATACTAGCAGGCTACCTGGAATATACTTTAATTTATGCAAATTTTGTATTATTATAAAGGTTATTCTCTATCGATTATTATATTATACCCAATATATAGTAATTTCAAAAAATGCCTTGGGTGCCATCAGTTAGAATCAAAACTTAAAACCTGTAACTCCAGTGTTATCCGTTGGCATATAAGCAAATTACATATGCATACCAAACTAAAAAAAAATGTGAAACATAAATATATATTTGCGCATTTCTAAAAGATGCACGTTTAGTTGACTTAGGCCTGTCAAGTTTCAATAGCTAATAGCTACTGAAAAATTGAAACTTGACAGGCCTAAGTCAAGTTTCAATTTTTCACTAGCTATTAGCTTTAGCTATTTTTACCAACTAAAAATCAAATGAAATTTATTCCACAGGTCGAAATCTCTAAAGTTTCAAGTCTCTGAACCAAAAATTGACAATAGTTTGGTAGAGACTACTTTATACACAGACAAGGTCACTTATATATATTTTTATTTTTTAAAAATTTTTATTTAGTTCATGTTCTGAACTTCATTTTTCATCGATAGCTAGTGTTTGCTCGTCACAGATTACAATGTGTTAGGACTAGCTTATGTTTGTTGCATTTTCAAGTTCGTAAGTACTGCATTTTAAATCTGTGTCAATCCTCTAAGCATATTGTAACAACAAAATTAAAAAAGCAAAAACAATACAGATACTATACTTTTGTTCTGCGGAATCACTTTACATATACCTCTAGTTATTTCTATTACTTGAACTACTGTTATCATCTTCATTATAATTTTCACAGCTTGTTGATTGTTGATGTAACTTCTAACCTTTTTTAGGTGCAACTTTTTGGACTTTTAAACCTTCGTTAAACTCTATGAAACTCTTTATTGCCCCCCCCCCCCGACAATGGAGAGATTGGGCCTAATAATTCACTTCTGTTCATTTGTTCACTTTTTTCAATAACTATTCCTTGGATTTTTTTTTTTTTTTTTTGTACAAACATTAGTTATGGGGAAAATAAAATTTCTACTCATAGAGGCAGACCCTGCTTGCTCGGCTTGTTTAATGTACAGTGGACGAGGGGTCTCTTTTTGTCATCAATACCCGGATAATTGTTGATTCAGTTGTTTGATGTGGTTCTGGTAGTGCTGTATCTATACTAACAACATAGAGGCAGTCTAAAAGAAGTTGAAAAACATACTTCGGCTTTTATTCCCAAGTCAAAGAGAACTGGCTCAATTTTTATGTAGCCCTCAAGTTTATTTTGACCTTATTAAACAAATTCATGCCAATTCTAAGTGACCGACTTTTCTCATTAAAAAATGTATTTCGACATTTTTATTTTTACATAATCCCAAATATTTTTGGTAAATCATTCGGTTTGATGTGTTCATTAAGCAAGATTTTATTTTAAACATTTCAACTTGCTGCATTTTTCAAAGACTTTATTGAACCTTTCTATTCTTGGGCAAATTCTAACAATTGTACATGCAAGCTGATTTGATGAACATTAGTTACAATTGATTGATATTGGCTGGTCGCTTATGAATCGACTTGTTTATAGGTTACTGTCTGAAGGCCAACCTCGCTGACACATTCTACATTATAATCAAGATATTTTTAGCACCAAAAACGGTGCAATTGAATTACTACTGTTCATTAGAGGAACTGATTTAATGGATACCCTATTTTCGTGTCTATAATACAATATCAGATTTCTCAAGCTAAAAAAACTTTGTCTCAATATAAAATTAGAAATGTGTGTATATGCACACGATTCATACCTAAACTAATTAACCAATAATTATGAATTTTAGAACAGCTGCTAGGTAAGGGCTGTAATATGGGTTTTATAACAAGAGAGGATGAAAGTTTAAAAATTCAGATACCTCTAATTTTTTGTGAAATTTAAACTATAATTATGGACACAATTTTTTTTTTTTTTTTTACTCATTTTTAAAGCCAATATATAGCATAATAATCAACAAATTATTTGGGTCTATTAAAATAACTTCAACACTGTTTATCCATTTTATTAATGCTTAGGTTTGAATTCATGTTTTGTAACATGTGAATCAAATCTGACTTCTTGCCTAAGTTATAATTAATGTAATGTTTTAAGCTCTATTTATAAAAGTCTAAATAGCTCGGTTTTTAGAATCTCAGACCGAGGATCTCTGAGTTTTGGTTTCGATTTTTAGTCATGGCATCTGCTTTATTTGGAATTTAATGCAATATTTTCCCATTTCTAAAAGTTAAGATCTGATTCTTTTTTTTTTTTTTTTTTTTTTTTTTTTTTTTTTTTTTTTTTTTTTACTTGCTTTTTCACGAGGGCAGAGTTAGACACAAGGTTGGTTTTTAATGGGGGGGGGCTCCCCAAAATGGGCACTCTGGTTAGTAACAAAAAAAAAAATGTATCGGTCATGAAGGATTTCTCCTCCACTAACCGAGACTAAAAACGTGAAGTGAAAAAGTTAAGTGCAGCATCAAAACAGATACTACACTTTGACCCTGGCCCAAAGGCCAAGAACCCTTTTTCTGATATTTCAAAACAAGACAAAATCTGTAAGGTATTTATTTTTTAATTCAAAAAAATTGTGGCTGATGGACAAATTGTGATGCATAGACAAAATCTCAATTGATATGACATATGTATTTAACATTGATATTTTCCAAATAAGTTTGTTTGGAATATTTTAAGGTGTTGTTAGGGGGCATCATTATAAGTATTTGAAATTTTGAGATTTGCATTGAATTTGATCGATAGTCATGAGACAGCAATGAAGCAAAATTCCATGAATTTGAATTTCATCCTAAGCCCCCGTCTCCCTTAGATTTTAAACAAAACAAAGCAATTGAGAAGCACCGCGAAAAAAGAGCTCTTTTTCTCTAAGCTGCTCAAACATTTGTCTGAGCAGCTTAGATAAAAGTCAGCATTAAAGAGTGGTTGAATTCACATGCCGTGAAAGGGAGAGACGAATTACAAATTACAGCTAACTAGAGAAATGTTTTTTTTTTATAACATAACTCAATTCCAGAATCAAGAAATAATTTTGCAAGTATATTAGAAAACGTTCATTCATCTTTATAAGTATGGTCAGCAACAATTGAATGTTTTTCTGCATGAAATGCCTGATTGTACATTTAATGCAGCAGATTGCATAATCACATGCACGTATGTTGCAGTTTCTGTTGAATCTCATCAATTTACTCAAAAAAAAAACTTCTCAGCAGCTACAATTTCACTTGGAATTGGGAAGCTATGTACTATCAAACTGCTACCATCACCACAAGCATTCTTTTTTATGCTTCTGTCCTTCATTTTGATCCAATCACAGAAGCTGATTATGGGCAATTATTATAAAAGTTTGTTGCATGTGAAAAATGGCGCATATTTATTCCACACAAAAAAGAAACAAAAATGACATAACTTCGCTTGTTTGCATTTCTCAAAATGAATGTACATTGAACTGTTTTATTTACTACCAGCTGAGCTACCCAATTTCGTCCGGCACCAAAATTTCTGTAAATGTGTAAAATATAAACAAGAACGATCACTTGGCCCTGAAATCAAGAAATTATAAGGTCATTCCTGTAATGACCTGTTGATTGTGGTTTAATGCTGATTTTATACAGTCCTAGGAGATCCACCCTCCCAAGCTTTGCCTTCTCTTTGAAAAGAGATTAGTTTATTGCTAATTGCTTGAGACCTACTTACTGCGGAATGCGATCGGGCTGCCCAGGCAATTTTTTTTGGGGGGATAAAGTGTTCCTTCGCGGGGACACTGACTTTTCAATCCCATATTCCGACCTTTGTTTCATATTTATCACGGTGGGAGAAAAATAACTACCCAGTCTCTGATAGTCGAATAATGTATGAAACTGGAAGAGGTGTATTCTTTCCGCTGTTAAAACCAATGAAAGAAAGAATAGAAGGAAAGCGAAAAAGACAAATGAAGACTTCCTTTTCCGTTTTGTTGGGGGGGGTGTAGCATTTCCATTACTAACGATTACTATATTGTCCAATTGACTACTGTACACTCTTTAACCCTTATCCTCGAGTGGCTTTTGGGCCTTGATAAATTATGTCTATGTAGTACAGAAAAAAAAAACCCAGCTTGTATTTAATAAAATTCACAGTCCAATCATATAGAGTACAAATAAACTCCAGTCTTTGCTTGTAGTTTCAATCATGAAACTATTTTGGTTTCCAGCTGATGGCACTCAAATCATTTTTTCTTTTTACTTGTGAAATCATGACTATATATTGGGTACAATATAATTGACTCTATAATAATAAAAACGAAATCTACGTGAATTAAAATATTTTATGACAAGGCAACGCCTCTGCTAGTATTCTATAAATTCATATAGTTCATCCAATGCTTGAAGAATCAGTAATTCTATATATGGAAACAAGGAAATATTCTTAAGAGATTCTGTTTTTAGATCTTCTGGAAAGAAATGGTTTGAAATATGAATGCCATAATTGGCAGAACATAAAAGGGAAACAATTTCAATGGAATTTTGTGGGAATCAAATGACAAAATCTTTGAGATTATTTTAAGTTGTTTTTGCCTTTAAAAACAAGAAAGCGCGTCTTGGAGAAAGAGTTGGGGGTGGGGGCAAAAATTGAAAATTGAATTTTCTTTTACAAAGTAAAAATACTATTTACAAAACGTTTCACAGCATCTGCATATTAATAAAATTAAGAGAAAAGTTTCATATTTGTATCGATGTAACTTCGATAATTGCGGATTAGATTTCGTTTTTATTTACCATTTATAATATTGAAATCCAAAATAAAATAGCATAAAATAAAAACTAACAAAAAAATATTAAAAAATTAAATACACCAGAATGCATTAAGACTTTCTTTTTATAAACCAGTCAGCCATTTTGATCTTTTAATCTTTGGAAAAAATGAGTTTTTGATCCTTAAAAATTGGAAGGAAATTTAGAAGCATTCGGATAGAAAGTAATTTCTGGTTTTAAAATTCTTAGCAAATCCTGATGAGTTAAAGGATGGAAAGTTTTTTTACATTTAAATTTCGTGAAACGATTAAAACATTAAACAAAATTAGTCTTTATAATAAATCATTAATACGATAGCATGTTATTTTCTGTGTCACGCTTACATCTGGGTCGTTTAATTGTTATATACTTCCTATATATTTCTTGTCATAAATAATTTTACCAAGAATTAGTTTCGGTTTCGATTATAGTTGATGGCACTTGATTCATCTATTTTTTTTTTTTTTTTTTTTTTTTTTTTTTTTTTTATAAATAATTTTATCAAGAATTCTTCATAAGTTTTGGTTTCGATTATGCTACTCGCTTTATATATATATATATATATATATATATATATATATATATATCATGATTTTTTGAGGGGTACAAAATTTATATAACTCAATCATGAAGGGGAGACTTAAATTCATTATTAAAAACATTTAAAATAAAATCCACAGATAAACGAGAAGAAAAAAAAATGGGAGTCAGTTGACCGGTTTTTCCCTCGATTTATCAAAGCATATGTACAAATAAAATCCTGTTACGTTATGTATGGGGGGGGTGATGGGGAAAGCAATTGAAATACAACAACGTTATATTACTAGAAAATCCTAGAGACTAATCATGCTCAAACCCAAGAGGCATTCCTTCTGTTTACAGAGGGAAGGCCTTCTCAACAGAACGTGAACTGTCTCCAAGATCTTTAAATGAAATAATGAGTGAGCACGACTTAGGATTGAAAAAGAATTTGTGCTAAATTTCACTGTATAAGACTGTTTTTTTTATAAGGTGGTCAGTAATTGAAGACCCATATGTATTGGTCTTATACCAATACAATTACGTCTGTTTGGTATGTCCCATTTCTGATTTTGGTAGATAGGTGTTGTTGGACTCTTCCATCCAATCTTAATGTTGTCCGATCCACTTAGTTGGCACTGCAACTACATTCAAAATGGTAAATTACATTATGATGTGAGGGGTAGAACCTCTTTTTAAGAGGATGGCATTAACGTTCTCGTAGAGAACACAACACGTACATTTGAAGCAAAATAGTAATTTTGCTTTGAACTGATTTGTTTTGAAAATTTCTCACTGTCCCCAGCCAAGGTAAACACAGATATACTGGACATTTATTAACCGTTTGAATTTCAGTTACAGAGCACTCTATTTTCCTTTGCATAACTGATCTAATCACATCCAGAGGGTACCCATTTTTGGAGAGGGTATTGGTAATTATTTTAAATTCCTCATCCAATTTTGATTTTGAGCAGATAAGAGCACGATGTGTTAGGGTCCAAATTAAATTTATCTTACGTTTTCGGGGGGGGGGGGGATGAATCCCAGCATGTATACAGTCCCATGAATGTAGGTTTACAGTATGTTATTGTAAGATAACTGAATGGTGTTTCCGTTACAAATACATCAAGGACAGCTGTGAATGAATTAGACTTTCCTTCATAAGTATACTATAATGTGGGGTGCATCTTACTAAGCAAGAAAAAATTATTTGCCTTTATTTGGTTATTGAAGAGGCAAAATGTGTCGTCCACATAGCAAAAATAGACCAAGGGTTTCATGGGTCTAAAGAGCAGTTGCTCTTCATGGAAACCCACGAAAATATTCGCCATTATTAGACCCAAAACTGAGCCCATCGACATACCTATTTGCCGATACATTACATCATTGAAACTGAATTCAACAGATGTAGTGGCAAATTTTATCAGCTTAACGAATATACTTTCAGAAATGGGAGGAGGGGATATCTGCATCCAAGTCATGGATATTTTTGCAATTTTTCTTTTTTTTGAAATCACAACTTTATAATATGTAAAAATCGATAGAACATTAACTCTATGATATATACGAAATCTGCAAGAATTAAAATATATTTGAACATACTTTACGACTGGGCTTTGCTGGGCGTTCGTGCTAACTTTTGCAGTTTAACAAAAAAAAAAGCTACAATAATATCATAGCGTCTCCATTTACGTCAAACATCTACAGAATGCCAACATCACTATATTACATATAAATGAGTCTCCTGTGGAATTTCCACAGGTCCCGTTAGTAAACCATAATTAAAAAAAAAAGTAAAAAGTGCCTTCTGGAAGTGTACGAAGCTAGTTGCTAATACTATAAGTATAATGAACAAGAATTTAATATTTTTGTTATTTCTAATAACTCGATGACCTTGTAAAAGTTTGACTGAATGTTTTCTCCTTGTTCTTTGAACTTGTCCTCATAAATCGCGGCTCTAATAAAAATGGGACTGAACACCAAACGATAATAAATGAGTGCTAGAAAGTATTTTTAAAACGCACAAAAAAGAACAATGCGTTCATGATAAATGAAGTCTGTACGATGACGACGGCGCAGCTTGTGGAAGCTATCAGCCTCAACCCGCGTCGTGACACCCCATGAGTGCAGAGGCAATTTTTGTAAATGTCTCTAAGCATGACAAAACGCTGGAATAACCTTGTATCACATCTTTCCTTTGTGGGGAGACGGGTCAAGTGTTTCTTAATATTGTTGTCAAAAATACGTGATAAATGTTTGTGTAGAATATCAAATGTGTTGAATTTAATGAGACTTTTCTTTTAAAGTCCATCAACGAATATAAATTCTTGTAGAATAGATGTCAGAAACAGCTTAAATAAGTTGACAATATCAACGTACATATGTGTCTAGCAATATTCAAAACTCTTTATAACAAAAGCTGTATATACATAATTTGCATAAGATATTTGAAGACATAGGACTTATTTGATATATCTATATATAAAAGTGAGAATGTATGTGAGGACACTTCTCAACTTATATATTCAAAGAATTTTTAATCTGAAGACTTGAAATTTGGTATATAGGGTATTCAGAGATATTGAAAACGTTTTAACTGGTTTTCATCCAGAAAAAAGGGCTGCTACGGGGTCAAAATTGAAAAATTGAAACTTGGGAATCTTTTGGATTTTTATCTTTGTCAACTGTTTCATGACTGTGCATGCGCAAATTGTTCACATGACAGCTTATGTTAAGACTAAGTAGGTTTGAAAACACTTTTTAAACAGATGTGGCAAGCTAGCCTAATGGTTATCATACTTGTTTGGTTTCGATCTCAGCTTGAGTACTATTTAACATATCTTTGGTTCTATCGGACGAAACTACATGAAAATTTGCAGACTTTTTGAAGATTATAATACTATTCTATGTAAAAAATTTTATGACAATTGGTAAAAAAAAGAACTTATATTTTCAAACCAATAAAATATGCCCAAATTTGCCTACGTGTATATATATATATATATATATATATATATATATATATATTCATATTCATGTATTAGTGTCCTGGCAGGCCAGCTTCAATTTTGCTGCTTCATTTGTCTCTCCTGTGGCCTTGCCAAGCCACTTATATTGTGCAAAGAAGTCACCATTTATCTAGACCTGAAGGCCACTCAAGGATATGGATTAATGAATGTAAGTTGGTGATTTGATAATCATTAATGGTGTAGAATTTGGATTATTTAAGGGGACAGCTCAACAAGAACTTGTTTACATTGAACTTGAAGTCTACCATATTGTAATCAGGTGGGCAGTTCTCAGAAAGAAGTTTTATTCATGAAATCTGTGTTTTAGATTTAGACAGAAAGTGGAGCCAGTTTTTTTTTTTTTTTTTTTTTAATTATATAAATATATATATACACATGTTCACTCTTAGCAAGGCATATCACCACTTGGACACAAGGGGATACTATTTGGGACCACGCCTAGGAAAGATTAACAAGGTGTTGGTTTACATTACATTTAAACTTCTGCATATCAGTAGAACTTGGGAAGCAAGTAGCAGAAAGGGAATTCCAAAGTCTAGCTGTTCGAGTGAAGAAACTATCAGTTGAAAGCTTTCTGGCATTTAAGGACCTCAACCGTGAAGGGGTGTTATTTTGTTGCTAAGCAGGTTTGAGATATGTATGAGTTCATCAGATTCTATTCCATTGAAATATTCGTAAAACGGGGACAGATGCAACATTGCGGTGATGGGACAGGGGTTGGAGCTTAGTTGAGAAAGTGGGATATATTAGATTGAAAACTTTTTTTTTTTTTTTATCCTATCCAAGAGGGAGAGGCTCGTGGTAGATGCACCAGCCCAGATGTGGGAACAATACTCTTCCATTTACAAAGTTTGGAAAGAGTTAACCTCTTGAGTGGAGAGCCATTCTTTTAATGGAAAAATGATTCAAATTGGCAAAAAGAAGTAATTCTATCGCAAAGAGAAAAATATCTGATTGCAAATACTAAATATACTTGTCTCAAGCAAAAATTATCACTTCAGTCAGAAATTTTTTGAATTGTAAAGAATGATAGTATTAATCCAGTCAGGGTCAGCAGTGGTCCTCATGTCATGATGAAAAGCTATTACTGCAAAAAATTAGATTCAATATCTACTAGTCGGATCTGTGGAAATTTCACAGCGGACTCTTTCATATGTAATATATTGATGTTGGCATTCTGTGAATGTTCAGCATAAATGGAGATGCTCTGATATTATTGGAGCCCTTTTGTTAACACTGCAAAAGTATTTATCTAAGCTAGCAGGGATGCCCGACATAGTCCGGTTGTAAAGAACGCTTAAATATATTTTAATAATATGCAGATTTTGTATATTTCACATTCAATTTTCTATCGATTTTTATGTTTATAAAAGTTGTGATTTCTAAAATAAAAAAAAAATATATCCGTATGACTTTGGTGCATCAGCTTGAATTGAAACTAAAACCAAAACTTATGAAGAAAAATATATAACTTGAGTTCCTTCAGCTATAATCGAAACCGAGATCAAAACTTATGAAGTCTTGGTAAAATTATTTATTACAAGAAATGGAAGGTCATAACAAATGGCAGTCACCCAAAAGAAAAAATATCTAAGCATGACAAAAAATAACACACTATCATATTTATATATGTAATATATATATATATATATATATATATGTATATGTGTGTGTGTGCAAAATCAAGACTTCAAGACAAGGTGTTAATGGCAATAAAGTATATTTCATTTTACATTACAATTGTTTCAATGTCCAGTTCGACAATTTCAAGCATTATATCGTTTGAAAATTTTCAAAAACCAGCATTTCTTCAGACTTTATGAATAAACACACTTTTGGCAATGTAGCATTTTTTGAATAGAGAGAAAAAAAAAGGGGGGATCCCTGACGGGAAAAGCATGCGAGAAACATTTACCTTGGTTGTGGTTACTGAAAAGCCCATTTAAATATTAATGTATCGCCCAATTTTTGTATCCTTATTTAAGAACAGTTATGGGAATTTTCTACGGAGAGCCCTAAGCCATTTAAAAAAAAAATATATATATATATATAATATATATATTATACAGCAATTCTAGTATGTGATTGGGTCATTCTTATCACTCCTGGCTATAAATATAATTGTCCAAATCGTTGATCATACAACATATAATCTTTTCACTGTTATTCCATAAAGCAGATAGAAAGCTTATAAATTTTAATTAGACCAATTATATTTGTTTTTGTGAGTCTGGGGCATTGAGGAATACGTTTTTCTTCCTGTATTAGTTATTTTTTATAAGTCGGCTCAACTTGAAGACACGTGGTTCAAGAACAAGTTACAATTTCTGTAAAAGAAATCCGACATGAAAGAGATGGAAAGGTATCACCATTAAAATATACAAAAGTTTTTAGATACTTTGATAGCATTAAAACACTGTTGGTGATGATCCTCGTGAGGTTGTTTGCAGAAAAACATGTACCAACATGAACAATCTGAACATTTGTCTGCAAAGGCATCAGATAAAGTTTTGTCATGAGTAAACATTTTATGAGAGTAAAAGTCACTTTTCAGAGTTAATAGACGAAACAAATAAAAGCCTCTGCAGTATCATGTGACCCCTAATACTTGGTGGTCCTGGATATGACCTTAAACTATATCCGATAGTGCGGCCCCAACTTGTGGGATTTGGGGAGTGTGGAGCCACCTCATAATTGCCATTACTCCCAGGTTCACTCTGACCCGGAGGTGGTAGTACCTGTAAGGATCCCAACTATGGGTTAAATAGAAACGGACTTGAAAAAAACAAATATATTCTATTAAAAACTTTTTCTTCAAAATCACTGGATTCGGCATTAAATAACCTGAAAAGGGTTGATATGCCGTAAAACAAACCAACCAACCTAATATTTGGTCGTCTAGTTTCCTAGGTCTCAATCATTCGAACTATGTAATAAAGCGTAGTTAAAGAACAGTGCTAATGAGCACTCTCACATGACTTAATAATTTCCTAAAGGTTCTTTCGTTAAAATAACGTCCAATTATAAACAAAGGTTACTTCATATGAGCCTGGAGGTTTATCTCCAAAATTTACCTTTTAATCCGTTTTAGCCTGTACATGCTTTACAAGTGATTTTTTTTCTCTTGGTAAAGTTGATCTCATTGTGAAAACATTTTGTGGGGATGGATTAATGCAAATTCCAACCAGCCCTCTTCCCTCTCTTTTATTATGATGGAGCCTGCCATTTTGCTTGTTTCAACTGTTGACAAAATGTCTCCCTTAATTTTTTTTCTTTCATTTATGTAACGAGAACTAATGTAGTTGTATTGAAATTTTTAAAGATATTCTGGCAACCTTTTAATCATCTTAGTTTTTATGCTTTTGGAGGCTTGGATTCTTACACGTTGCACATGAATAGTTTTTTTTTTTTTTTTTATTCAAACATGAACTTAATGTCTATTTTATCACATGCACGGAATTAATTTTATATATTCACCTAGAACGACTACCCCCCCCTAAAATAAATTAACTCTCTGTACAAATGCCCCATCTTATTTTCCAACGAAACACAAAGCTATATAACTTATCTAAAGACTCGTTGAACTTAACCTTGGACCCAGTTGTCATTTATTTTGTCGATACAACCACCAGAATAAAAGCCGAAATCAAACTATTATTCGAAAATGGTCAAACTATAAAACGGACAAAGCTGAAGCCATAAAAAAAGTTTGATTGATTTTTTTTTCTTTATCAAAAAAAGCCCAGAAAACAGATCTTGTTTTCATTTTGTAATACATAAAACATTTTGATTTATGGGAGACATCTCGATGCAGAAATCTAATCAAATTTGCTTAGTCATCTATTATAAAACGCACTTTACCCCTGAGCTTAGCTTTGGAAACAGGCTTGTAGATGATTCATAAAATATGCTGATCAAGACAAAGTAGATCCTTAAATCCTCAAAACTACTTAACATTCTTTCGATTCAACTGAATTCTATTTGCAAACTTAAAATTTTAAGTAAGATTTTGAAAGTGATAAGTTTTATAGTATTGCTTTTTCTATTAAATAACATGCATCTCTTTTGAACCTTGTAAAATACAGGACAAGCAAAAAATGCAATAAAACATTCAAAATACAAATGATCAACTAACAAGTCTATATATAAAGTAGTAGTGTTCGTACGTCTGTGTGTACAACTCTCCTACATCACTGGACCGATCATGACCAAACCTGGCATGATGGTGCACACCATTTTCCTATGTCAAGGTCATAGCCTATGTATATATACTTTCCTACATCCCACCTCACTGGAGAGATCATGACCTAACCTGACATGATGATTGTCTTTTACCTAGAGATGGTACACACAATTTCTCAAGGTCAAGATCGAGACTTTGCTAGTTTAGAATAATGCATTTAATAAAACATTTTAAGACAAATGTTTTAAGGTGTTTTGTATGCATGTGTATGAGCTTCATTGTGTTAATGAGTTTCTTTGCATCTGAAATGTCTCGCTTGTGAAAAAAGTGAAAAGTTTGTTTGGTAGAGAGATGTATACGAGTTGGTTAGCAGCAGAAGTAGTAGTAGTTTTATCTGTTACTAGTGGATTTTTTGTTTCACTGTAGCTGTTTGCTATGGGAGCTTTGTACGTATTGCGAATCTAGCTTGGTTGATGTTGACATTGCTAATGCTTGGTGAAGTAGTAATTTCTCAGCATAGATTCTAGCAGAGATCAAAGCTTGGCGAATCTGTTGGCAGGAATCGTACAAATTGTTTTAATACGGATTTCAGACACATCAGTGGTTGGTTGCAATTGTTGATCAAGTATTGGCTTTGTATCGACGTTCACAGTAAACATTCTGAATGATTTTCTTTTTCTTTCATACCTAGGCACAGATTGAGTAATTGTTGCATAGTCATTTTGTTAGAGTAGGCACATTGTCATTGTGTGTTATGCATTTCAACTAACATTTTGAACACAATCGCAATGCGAACTTGTGTTCATTTATTACAAAGCTCATGATCGCCCACTCATTGTCTTCATCCCAATTCAAAACTTGATTTTTACATCGACTGCACTGTTACTTCTGTAACAAAAGGTTTTTCCTTATAAACAAAATTGCAGCTCAAGTTTGAACAAGTGTTTTTTTGAGAGGTTACTATGATACTTGATTTTACTACAGACTGGTAATCAGGAAAAGCATTTCTTTAATTGAACACAACCCACCTGCTTGAAACCTCAAAGTCCACTTTTTCACAGCAAGAGAGACCAAATTAAACTGTCAATGTGGGATGTGACCAAACCAGTTGAGAAATTAGTTTGATGATGGGATTGCTTTAACAATAAAATGATGCTCCCTCTTCATGTTTAAAACAAAAATAATCTGACATTTCTGAATTTTTGAGATGAGGATTGGTGATTTGTATTATTCATCGGACTACTGTTCTCATCTTGAGTATGATTTTCGCAACGTTTCAGTTGATATAATCTCTAACCTTCTTCAGGTGTATCTTGCATCTGGAATTTGGACGCAAGGGCCTGTGTTGCAGTGGTTAGAGTACTGGGAAAAATCAATTGTAAAATCCTCAGTGTGGGCGACCAAAAAATACATTTGCGAATTACTTAGGACCTCTATCCAGTCATGGCTGACAGAACAAGAGCATGCTACCCCTGTAAAGTAAATAAAGGGTTCCACTCAAAATTCCGTCCAAATTCCAGAGTTTGACAGAAACATTCTCAAATTCAACAAGATATACCTGAAGAAGGTCGGAGGTTATATTGACCGAAACATGAAAATCACACTCAAGAGGAGCACAATAGTCTGATAAATAATAATACAAAAAAAATCTGATAAAACTTAACTTTAGCTCACAGGACTCTACAGACCAATTTAACTTTAGTTGACTTTTGACAACTAAATATTTTCATTTATTAGCCAAATAGAAAAGTTACTAGTCAAACCCATGTGATTTTTGGAATCGAATACGATGATAATTTTTTACTTTTATTTTTTGTATTTCTAAATATGTACCTAATTTTATATTGAGATTTTATATACATTCGAAATCATTCAGATGTTTTTAAACAGCAATTGTTAAGAGTATATTGTTCTATTCAACCTTTTTATTGTTTCGGTAATTTGACATTAATCGTTTAATTTAAAAAAAAAAAAAAGTTGAAAAGATATTTTTCACTTGGTAATGAGCTTTGAAAGATTAATTGGGGGAGGGGGGCATTCGCCAAAAGATAAGCATTTTATTATTTCTTGTCGCAATTTGGAAAAAATCACTTATAAATGCGACTGTCTTACTCGCAGTGTAAAGCCCTGAATCAAATTTCTCTAACTGAACATAATCTACCTACTTAAAACCACAAAGTCCAGTCTTTCAGACTAACAAAGACCAAACGAAACTCTTATTTGTTTTGCTCTAATATATATATATATATATATATATATATATATATGTGTGTGTGTCATTTGTCCATGCCAAAGAGCAAGCCAACATGAAAAGGATGGGCTGTTTTGTCATTGGAAATAAAAGCTGGCCAACAAGGTCGTCTATTTGGTGTGGTCATAATTTCTGTATGATTTCAAGTGTAATTACAGCATTGTAAACTTACTTTAAAAAGGCAATCATTTTTAAAAGTAGAGAAATCCCATTCTCGGTGGTTCAACCCATGTAATTTTTGGAATATGTTGTGATGGGAAGTCAGTCCCGGAATTAGTGGAAAGACCAGAGTTAGGTTTGATGTCTGCTTTGATAGTGTGAAAACCACTGAGAGTTAGGCATTTTTCCCATCACAGGTCTGTTGTCTACATGCATTGAAACCAAACGTAAGTGCTGAGGTCTAGGGTGATTGTTGCAGTAACATATACCCAGAAAGTTAGTATCCTTTGGTGTTTATGAAAAGAACTACAAATAAAAGTTTAAAATTAAAACACCTTTTGGTGTGTGTCATTGAGTGCATTAAAAATTGGGCATTGATGCTAAGTCTAAACGAATCAAGATTTAGATTTTGTAGAGATGTGTGAAAGTATGTTAGTGGCAGTAGTTTTATCTGTTAATATTAGATTGGTTTTGCTGTAGCTGTTTGGTATGAGTTTTGTAGGTATGGCGAATATAGCAATAGTAAAGATTGGTTGATGTTGGCAATGCTAATGCTTGAAGTAATCATTTCTCAGCAAAGATCAAAGCTTTATGAATCTTTTGTCAGGAAACTTAAGTGCTTCAAAGTGTAGAATGTTTTATCCAAACTTTATTTTTTTTATGTTCTGGTAGTCGTCTGCCACCAAAAAAATTACCTGGTGGACTCTGTGCTTGGCAGGTATATAGTCAATAGCAATGTTATGCCAATCATACATGTCCAACATCTGGGAAAGGCCAATTAAAAAAGAGGATGGCATGTCGTTCTCACTTCTATCCATGTATAGAATGAGTTTTCATCTAACATTTGCCAGAAAACCGGGTATCAGTCCAGGGGAGATCGATTTGATAATTCTTGGGCAACATCATAATCAAATATAAAATTTTTCATCATAAGTTAACCATCTTTGAAAGCTCGTTCAGATTGTAATGGTATTTTGCTTTTCAATGTAAAATGGATCACTTGAATTGTTAGATTCAATCTAAGAGATATTTTACTTTCTTCAATTAAGCCTCTCCACACATTTGTTAATGATATCGCAAACCCTCTTAAGACATTTGTTGGACAGATGTTACTGTCCTTTTTCACATTTTTATAGATTTTTTTTTCTTCTTTTTACGCATCTCCTTATGAACTAGTTTCATTAATATCAACTTTAGTGACGATGGAAAATAATTCACTTAAAGCAGAAAAACATTTAAACCTTTTCAAGCCATATTTGAATTATATTTTTTGTGCTGTTTTCTCCTTTGAAGGTTTTTGTTTTTAAGTCTATACTTTCTGGTTTTCATATCTATTTTCTATTCTTCAAATGTTGTTTGTCTTCCTAATAACTGCGTTAATTGAAGTCTTAAGAGTTCTGAAGTAGAAAGCCATCCTCTAAACTTTTTTACTGGCAGATTTCTGAGAAGATTTAAAACAATTTTAAGTTTTCGTATCTTACAGATTCAAATCTTTTTGTTCAAGAAATGATTAGCATTACATAAGCCTTATAGCTAAAAAGTTGCTGTAATCTAATATATAAAGTTAAGAATTACGTTTTCAAAGGCACAAATAGCAGTGTATCTGACATCGATATTTGCTTCTGACTAGTCACTTCATCTTGCTTCTATCAACGTTTTTTACAAGAAAGTAATGTAATTCACTTCATTTTTAGAGGATAAAAATTATTCTGGCTAGGAAGATTGTTACAATGGAGATAAATTTAAATGACCTCAACAGCTGTCTGTTTTTTAAATTTCACTTTGCATTGTTAATTGTCTTTGAAAGAGAAGACAAATTAATGTAAGGGGCATAACTTGTATTTTCACTTTAATGTGAGTTATCTCCCTTACATGATCTTTACTACATTGCTGTATTAATACAATTTTTACCACACTGCATGTTTGTATCTGCATTTCTTATTTAATGAAGTATTCTTATATTTATTGAATTAAAATCTTTTGCTCTGTGGATTCCAACTAGAGAACTGTCTACTGAGAACCAGTCATCTCGAGGACTTGTGTAAAACAACAAACCATTGGAAACTGTTCTGAAACTAAACATGGCTTATACTTCTAGAATTTCTCATGTATATTTATGTAAATAAATCTACATTCTTTCACTGATATATATTGGTATGTTTTGTCTCTTCCTTATGCGACCTTTACTTCTCAATCACTTACCATTCATTAAACAACATGGAGGATGGGATCCCAATTACATAAACAGACCATCCTGTCCCTTGTTTGAAGATAGCAGTTTCAATCCTAGCCAGAAGTTTAATTGGCCAGAATATGGTGAGACAACAACTATAGAAGGCAATCATTACTAGAGATATCTCTAAAAGACTCGGCATTCCTATCCCATCACGGTTAATCACCTGAAGAAGGCCAGAGGATGAGTTGGCTGAAACGTGGTGAAACAACAAATATGAAGCTGACAATAAGTCTGCAAATTAATAAATAATTACTTTACCTAAATCAAAACATAGATTCCATGAACAAAGCTTCTTTCTTAGAACTGCATGCCTGTGGAATTCTCTTCCGTTTGCCTGCTTCCCAGCTGACTACAACTTGGTTGTCTTCAAGTCCAATATAAACAAATTCTTGATGAGCCGCCCCCTTAAGTAATCCAATTTACCAAATTTCCATTATTAACGATTACTACAACATTATCCCATTGACTACTGTACACTCTATAACCCTTATCGAGTAGCCTTTGGGCCTTGATAAGTGGTGACTCCTATGTAAAAAAAAAAAAAAAAAAAAAAATTTTTTTTTTTTTTTTTTTTGCAAATGTGCTCCACAAAAATAGGATTTGCCTCAGATTTTTAGTGAGATTTAAATTGTTGCAAGAGCAAAGTATGCGACTCTTACAACTTTTTAGACAGACTTGCAGCAATGAGCAAAGAAAGATGATAAACAGATTTTATTAAACATAAAATAGCTTGCTTGCCATAAAATATTCAGTTGTGATTTTGATTTAGCTGTCGGTGTTTAGTTGGCTCACTCCACCAATGATGATGGTCTTAAGTTTATGAATTTTTGAGATGAGCATTGATTATTCATAATTTGGATTCTTCAAACTACTGTTCTCATCCTGAGTGTTATTTTCACAAGGTTTCAGTCAACATAACCTCTAGTGTCGAACTGTAGACTCTGCACAGAATTTTGAACGAAACTCTTTAACCCACAAGGGTAGCATGTTCTCATTCCATCAGCCATGATTCGGTAGAAATCCTAAGTAATTTGCAATTGTATTTTTGGATCTTCTACACTAATGATTGAACCTTCAATCTCTAAGAATCTAACTTTTATAACTGAATTTCATCAAGTACTCTATCATTGCACCACAGGTCCTTGTGGAAGGACCATGGCACTGTGGATAGAGTACTTGATGAAATTTTAGTGCAAGCGACTCAAAAAATACAATTTCAAATTATTTAAGACTTCTGTCCAGTCGTGGCTGGCAGGATGAAAGCATGCTACCTCTGTGGATTAAAGGGTTCCATTCGAAATTCTATCACAGATTCCTGAGTACAACAAGATATACCTGAAGATTGGAGGTTATATTGACCAAAACGTTGTGCAAATAGTACTCAAGATGAAAACAATGGTCCGAAGAATCCAAATAATATGGATGATGGTTCCTCTTTGCGATCACTCTGGAGACAACATTCACCCAGAATGGGTTGAGCCGGTTCCTTTTCTAGAACAGTGTTCCGGATGAACGCAAACATGCATAATGATCCATAGTGGCTGAGATAGTGATGGTAATTCAGTCCCAGGATTAGCGGCAAACACCGAAGTTGAGTTTGATGTCCGATTTGATAATGTGCAAACCGCATCTTTAGCTGGTTTCATAGACTTCTTCAAGTGGTTTTAGAGCTATATGTTTGTGAATAAAGTAGTGATGGGGCATTCTAATATTTTTACCAATTCCAATACAATTACCAATTCCGATTCTTATAAATTTCTAAACATTTTCCTAAAAATTTATTTTCCCCGATTACCATTAAAAAGAAAAAGTGTTAAATGCGCATATATTTTCTTGTGTGTGTGTGGGGGGGGGGGGTGATTTATAGATTTAGCTTTACTCAATCAATTTAAAATCAATAAATATTTATCATTTTATTAAGACTATAGCAATGAAAGGTTTTCTTTTAAACAGAATCCAAAAATATTAAAAAAAAAAACAAAAAAAACGATAATTAAAAGAATCGTTTTGGCATCGGCAAATATGCATACATTTTTCCGATTCTGTTACCGATTCCGATACCCCAAAATGTTCCGCTTTTTCTGATTCTGATTAACCATCCCAACATTAGAATAAAGTTTCCTGGATTGTGACTGAATCAATGAAATCTCTTCAAGAGATTGACTGAGTGAGATGATCCTACAACACATCCTGACTTGTTTTAGTGAAGATGAAATGGTGCTAGTGGACCCGCAGAATTCTGCAGAGGCAGTATTGGCCAAACATTTCTAACCTTTTGAGATTCAGTTTTTGTCAGCCATCACACTCTGCTTGATAAGAACAACATGGTGGACTGAAAGGAAATTTTCCTGACAAGTATTGTTATGAAAAATGTAAGTTAAGTTTCCTTTTCCTGAAAAGGACAGTTCATAAAAAGATAGTGATCAGGTAGTCTGAAACATTGGCAGTTGTGAAACCCAGTTTGAGGTTGATCTAGTGTGATCAAAATGTGGTTGCAGTCTTGAATCCATTCTGAACTGTTGAGTTAACGACTGAATAAGTGGAGTTAGTTGACAGCCAGATGCAGTCATTGAAACAAATGATTTGCTTTGGTTCATGACTTGAAGTGTCCTACTGCTAGATGAAAAATATATCTGACCAGTAATTTATTTTCATTACATAATGGCATAATATTTTGATTTCAATGATAAATTAGTTTTTTTAAAACAGAATCTTTCTTGCCATGTTAAAAAAAAAAGAAAATTCTGAACTGATTTTTGCTGCTGAAAAGATTGAGATTTCTAACACTTTTTTTTAGATTTCCATGACTTTGTATGTATTGTCGACTTTAATGATATTTTAAAAAAATTGCTCCCTTCTATGATCTGTTTCTAATGAAACTGTTTTTTACTGAACGTTTGTTGTTTCGCTTTTTTCTTTTTTTTTTTTAAGATGACATTTGTATTTTATTGAACTAAAGAATAACAGATGTTTAAATCTCTACTTGTATTCGTTTCTATAAATTTAGAATATATTTTCTTTTCAATTATTTCCTTTAGGGGAATTTTTTTTCCTCATTCAAATCATTTATGTTGAAAATTTAGTTGAGCTGCAATTATTTGAATCTTAAAAACATTTTCATAAAACAATTACGATGTTTTTTTGTTTCTTTTTCTCTTTAATTCTTTTCACATAAGGATTCAGTGGAATCTCATTACAGCAATTTAATCGAATGTAAAAAAAACAAAAACAATTCAAACATCACGATATGAGGATGAATAATCTTAAAAATTGATGATTTTAAACCCCTCCCCAACACACACACACACACACACACACACACACACACACACACACACACACACCTACACACACTTTATCCTCATTTGAACCCATGAATTTACATTTATCAACATAACTGTCACGTTATCAGTAATATGTAGGAATTGCTATAGCTGGCATTGCAGTTGCAACTTTTGCTATTCCTTGTCTCAAATAATTCTACAATTTACTTCCTTCCTACTGCAGGAAGATGTGACACAAGGTTGGAAAGTCAAAGGGGGGGTCCAAGCCAGCACCTTTGATGGAGGAGCACTTTGACCTATTAAAAATTGCCTGGCCAGCCTTGTTGGCATGTCCCGATACACCTTCAAAGCAGTAAGCAATAAAGTTACTTCAATCCAAAAGACGGGAGGTAATTGCCTGAGAAGGCGAACCTCCTAGAACTATACAGGATAGCAGCCGTTTCTAAGTTAACAGAGAAAAGGCCTTTTCAAAAACAACATGGATATATGGTGAAAGGTGAAGATAATACAAAATGGAGAATGATTTGAATTATTTGGTTGAAACTTAATTTTTTGGTGGTTGTACAGTATTTATCTTAGGCATGTTGAACCATCTTACTCCAAAGGAGAAAGTGTCAAAGGAATATTAAATTCACAGGCGGTCCCCAGTCGCCTATTATATTTGCATTTTTGGCACACAGTCTGATCTGTTAGCACCCTGGGCCAAAGTAGACCTTGGAGCAATGTTAACTAAGGGGCAACTCCACATTCCCTAAATGGAGTCTTGCCACTGAATATCGTTTAAAGTCATACGCAGGACCGTTTTTGGGAGGGGGTACTTATAAGCATTGGGTAGACAAGAAGCGCAGTAGAATTCCTGGTATCAGAAATAACCAATTTATCTTACACTTTTTGCACACAATAGAGATCAATAATTCAGATGTAGAGAACGTATGTATTGTGATGTATGCTAGTGATGCCCGGGCAGTGAGGATTGAGGGTATGCGTTGCATGGAGTGAAATGCTATAAGAGGTGTATAATTTTAGTCTTAAAGGTACTTAGATTTGATGACCTCGGAGAAAGATTAAATGTGTACAGTATAAATGTATGCAGAACGGACGACTTTGTATTTTCTCATGGAAAGAACTGATGCGAGTTCTTGGATTAGTAAATTTAGAAGAGTTGAGTTATTAGGGTTGATTTACAGGGGAAGGCAGATGGGAAGAAGTGATGAGGATGGATTTCAAAGGAATAAATGAAGGCTTGGTTAGAAATGTTAGTTTGGAAGTTAATTTCTACAGACCATCCGACACATGCCAGCATGTGGTACAGACGTTAAACAGGATACCATGATTCAGACTACTATTCCCATTTTCACAACCGTTCAGCCGGAGTAATTTCAAATATTTAAGTATAGCTTTTTAAACTTGGAAGTCTTTGAACGAACAATCTACCTTAATGAATTAAATGAGTTTAGTTCGAAATTCTATATAAATTCTCAAGTTCAAAAAATTATTTTTTTAATGCATTTTAAGGTCAAATGTTACATGTCCAAAACGTGAAAATAACAATGCAAATGAGAATAGTAAGTTTGAATAATACAAATAATTCTCCAAAAGTTCTGAAAGGTTTGTTTCAGTCGAGTTTTACATTATATTCATGTCAATCTTTCTGGTTATCCCCTACGCCACTAATTCAATCAAGCAAGGTAATTTTTAAAGTCTATCTTGTGTAATTTTCATTTTTTATCAGAGCATGAAAATACAATTTTGTCTTTATATGGAATCTTTTGTTGAAAAACTACATGCAGGAGAATAATTTTTTATTTAGTTACATTATTTTAAAAGATTGTATCTGCCATGGTAATAACTAGTGATCTCTCAGGCCAAGATAAAAGTGTAACATCTGAAGAACATATACTATACTTTTATCTTCAATTTCTTGTTCCGTCAATGGAGAAATCTTTCACGACTGAGACAATTTTAAATTTTTGTTCCTTTCTTCATGTTAAAAAAAAACAAAAAAAAAACGACCGTGGTGTCTAACTTCCTTCCGTGGGGAGGCAAAGTAAATAGGAACTTTTGATCTTTCATCGTTATGGAGGGAGTAGTGGTCTTGATGTATAACGTTATTAGTAGTATACTCCCCCTCCCCCTTTATTGTTTTTTTAATTTCCCCATTCTTGATACTATTCTAATTGCCAACTAACAAAACGCTCATTTTTATTTTTGTTCAGAGTTCGTTAGATTTGTCTTGTGAATTCATCGCTACTGTCTATTGTTTGTGTTCAGCTTTGGCGATTATTCAGGTTTTATCCGTTGTTTTAAATAACATCCCGACAACAAAAATATCTAAATTGCTTTTATGTAGCTTTGCTCTTTCTGGCAAAAAATATTCCATTTTTTTTTTTTTTTTTTTTTTTTTTTAATGATCTTTGTACTAACACCAATTTTCAATTTATATTTCTTCATTATTTCGTTTTTTAACCAGCCATTTTTTTTTTTTTTTTTTACATTCAAACATTTTTAGATCTCAGTAGAGCAATAAGTGCTGCCCATTAAAACCAATTTAATATTCCGGTTTTGATCACCTCTTTCCTCTCATTTTTTTTTCTTCTTTTGCTAATAAGTGTAGCACTCTGTATAATTTACTGCTGTGGTTCATAATCAAACCTTGTTCCTTTCTAGATCAAATATTTAGGAAAACAAATATTCCTTATTAGATGTGCAATGATACATTTTATGGAATCTTTGTGCTTTTTCACAGATTTCGGTCGGATGCCTTTTTGTTTTTTAATGCTCATCTCAAGTGCATTTTTCTTTTTCTGATATGAGCATATTTAATGACCATTCTTGTTGATGCTGTAACGTCACATGTTACTATTAAGCAATTGTAACGTTCAATGAGCTATTCTTTTGAATCTATCAAAATGCGTGATGCGCTTCTTCTATATATTAATAGTAAAGAAACATGTGGAAGGAAAGACAAAACTTAATTTCTGAATTTTAGAGATAATTTGTATGAATTAAGATTAATCGGACAATTGGTCTCATCTTGAGTGCTATCTGCACAACGTTTCGGTCGATGTAATCTGACCTTTGTCGGATGTAAAAGTCGCCATATTTTGGCAAGAAAAAAAGGGGGCTAGCTCTGCACTCTGTTTCGAATTTTGGATCTAATTGGAAGTAAGTTCACTTGAATTATAAAGATAATTTAATTCTCAGAACCCCGGGAGTATAATTTTTAACTCATTAAATTTTTAATGAAATCCATCAACCAATTGTAAGTTCTTAGAAAAATATTTACGATGTTGCTGGTTTCAGTATGCTTAATCACTTACCTATTTTTTAACCAGATATTTGTTTATGCTAAAAAAAAAAAATGGAAGGATTTATTTAACTGGGCAGTGTCCAAGTAAATAAAATAAAGTTCTTTAGGCGGTCACAGGTCAGTCAGCTATTATCTTCAGCCAATTGTCAGTGTTGGAGTATCCAGTGGACAGGGACAGGAGAAAGACAGAAGATGTCTTTCCTCATTGTTTTTAGGTTTCTCTCTGTTCAGTGACTAATTTTCAAACGGGCTGAAGAAGTTAGAGGACAGATGAGATTAATGCGCTTAGCTGATTGGTCAGTGTACAGCGAAGTTACTTTGAAGAGACATTTATCCATGCGAGAAAATAAGTCCTTATTTCTGACTGCTACAAATCCACCAGATAACATGTCATCTCATTGACAGAAAACAGCTGTTGAGGCAGATCAATGAGTAGTCACCTCTCTCTGCTGTGAAATAGTCTTCATAGTTGTAGTGAAGATGTAGCAGCAGAAGTTTTGTTCCTTTAATTCTGTGATAGGTTAAGAAGTTAAACAAAAAAACTCTACAACATGCTGAATGGTATTTTTTCTTTTTCCTGTTACCTACGCGTCTCTTCACCCTCCGTGGGGTTGGATTGAAGACAGTTTTGAAAAAGATGCCCAAATCTAATCAATTCTCCTGCCAACGAAGAAAATTGTGATTTTTTTTAATCACACCACACTTCAGACTTCCTATCCATTATACAATATATCAATATACAATTCAAATGATAATCTTGAAATTCTAACAGATTATTCCGATTTTTTTTTATATATAATTTTACATGCCTGCCTTCAATCATGCTACAATGTTAGTGATATTAATTATCCTCTCGCAACTTGGTAGATTCTTATTAACAGTAGTGTATTCGTCTCCCCTTTAAGTACAAATAAACTCGACCCGTCAGCTCCGTATATGCGCACTCTCTTGCATGCAAAAGCAAGCCGCCTTATTTTCTACCTTTAGATCCTGCACAGAGTAAGCGTAATGAAAGAGTCGAATATTTCCATATTCCCAATATCAATATCCTGTTGATTCGTGGAAAATTAGTTGTAATCTGATGAGGTTTTTCAATTTCCTGTTATTTCAGTTTTCAATTTTGTTTGTCAGTTAGAATTTGCTTATTGGCTGTGAGCCACGTCTTATTATTATCGAACCTCTTGACTGTTGCTCTTCCGCGCGCCGCCATTCCGCTGCCTCACGAAGCCTTAATAGCAACTTATCAACTCTGACATATCTTTTTTGACTCCAACTGAAGCTCACTTTTCAGTCGCGCACATCTCGTTGTCGTTTCTCTCTTCCATAACATTTTATTTCTTATAAACAAATAACGTTCGCTTACTCGGTTTCTTTTGCTTTTATTCCGTGTTTCATTGTGACTTGGATTCCTTTTGTTTCTATTGATTTGCGTACCTTCAAAGCGCAGGATGCATAATGAATTGTTGCATCCTTCTTGTGAAATATTCTATAAATCGTGAAACTGTTGCCTTTGTTTTGATGCATCATGTTTTTTGGGGTTTTTTTTTTTGTTTTTTTGGAATATGCGGCTGCACCAGAAAATGGTGTGAATCTCTTTAACTGCAGCTTTAAGCAGCACTTGAACACTTTTAAACGTTACCAAAATGTTCTTGACAAATGGTTTAATCCCCGTCTTATTTCATAGTTGAAGGAATTAGACTTAATCCTTTTTTATCATTGATTTAATTTTATCACTTGAAGCTTGAACACTTTAAAAAGTAGTTAATGTATTTCTATTGTTTGAGTGCATTAAATTAAAAAATATATATATAACTGTTTAGAGACCAGTCGAAGTGCAGATTTAAAAAAAAAAAAAAAAATTCTAATTTTCGGCCGACATAAGTCTTCATCAGTAAAATATTGACAATGTATACCGGGTGTCCCAAAATGATCTAATATATTTGTTGGTCAAAAAAATAAAATAATTAAATAATTTTATTTTTTGAAATGTACATAGAATTCCATTTTCGTTTCATACAGTCTTAAATGTTAAATCGGCCAAATGTTTTCCATCGTTGCTAACACACAATTGTAGAGTTCACAAAAGTTTTCCATAACTCATGGATCATTTCGGGTGGAATAGCTGCAATTTCAGAAGACAAAACTCATCAATTCTTCAAGAGATCGAGAGGGCGGTTTCTTCTATAAAATGCATAAATACAGCTATAAATGAATTTTCACCTGATCAAGATAAAATAGCATTCTATGTACATTTCAAAAAATATTTTATTTGATTTAAATTTTTTTTTTACCTATAAATGTGTCAAATCATTTTGGGACACCCTGTGTGTGTGTGTGTGTGTGTGTGTGTGTGTGTGTGTGTGTGTGTGTGTGTGTGTGCATGCGCTAATTGAATGCACTGATAGAAAGCACTTGAGAAGAATATGGCCGAACAATAACATTTGGGCACCATTTTATATAATATGCCTGCTGAAATTAAAAAGACTGCTCAGCAAATGGAAAAGATGTCCAGGAAGATTGGAACTAAAAAAATAACTCCGTCATTGTCAATCAGACGTGCTTGAATAATGACTTGCTGCCAAAATATAAAATATATATATAAAATATATATATATATATATATATATATATATGCAGCATGTTGTCACTTAGCTGTAGTCTCCTGTTATCGAAGATTGAGATTTTTATGTCCGTTTCCAGTAGTTACTGCTCTTTTTGATTAATTTTATTAAATTTTCAGAAACCAAGTGGCCCAATCCTAGGAAATGATTAATCTCTGTACAAGATACAGATATTCGAATATTTTATTAAGTCTACTTTAACTCTCAAACACTAAGGAAGTGAAGAAGTAAAGAATATTTTCCTTTCCTCGACTGACCCTTTAAATATATCATAGTAAATCTTTCTCTTGGTCTTACTGGATTCCATGACTAGAATTCATCTGGTCTGGTGGAGTAACCAGCTTAGTGCTGATACTTGAGGCAACATCATTTGGAGAAAGGGCACCATTCCTCATATAAGCCACTGTGTGTTAGTCATACTGAGATCTTATTTGGGTTGCGAATACTGTGATTTAGTCAGGGTTTACTTATGGGTAAAAGTACCCTCATGCTAGATGTGAGTTAGCAGTGATAGTATTTCTACTGTTTGAATGCAAATTATAGTTTACAAATCAATCAAAATGTAGATTTTTTTTTTTACAAAACAAACGTTTATTCTGTCTTTACTGTATTTGTTTAGCTTTATTTAATAGATTAAAATCGTCTTCTACCAAAACTGAAAGTTTCCATGCTTTGAGTACCCAATATTGAACAGAATTTTGATGAATGGTCTTTCCAGGAACTTCCCATCTGTTGAACACATTATTATGAAGTTGCTTCCCTATTAGCTCTACAAAATTGTTGACTCTAATCCCAATACTTGGTAAAATTCAATTGTAAGTTACATTATTCTGGAGGCTGAAGATGCCACCCTCAATGGAGACTATACTCAAGAAATAATTATGAATTGCTTGGGATTTTTTATCCGGTCATGGCTAACAGAATAAAACTTATTCCCGTGGATTAAATAAAGGTTCTGTTTGAAATTCCATACAGATTATCAAATTTGACAAAATACAGCTGAAGTAGTTTGAAGATTACATCCATGGAAACGTTGTGAAAAATAACTCAAGATGAAGATAGTAGTCTGAATAATCCAAATAATACAAACTCTCAACTGTTATCCTCAAGTGACCTTTGTAAAAAAAAAATAAATAAATAAAATAAAAATACTCAGGTGCAGTACGACCTGTCAAAAATGCATCTGTAGTGTCTAGAATAATGTACAGTTCTCTAGAAAATGAACAGAATGAGTGACGGCTATAAATGTATGCATTTGTATGAAGAGGAGTATATTTTTTAAATTTCGAGAACCATGAGTTTTGAAAGATGCAATATCTCTACAGTCAGCAACTTAAGTTAACAAATTTATTGAACTTCCATTACTATCGATTACTATATTGTCTTTTTGACTACTCTACACTCTTTAACCCTTATCCTTGAGTGGCCTATCGGCCTTGATAAGTGGTGACGCCTATGTAAAAAAAAAAAACTGATTCAGGGAGTTCTACGCTTTAGCAATTTTTAGCATTAAAATAAAAATATTTGAAAAAGTAATGTAAGCTATGCTGTTTTCTTTGTCAGCATGTCTACGTGTTGCGTGATGATTTGAGTTGCTCAGCGTGGTTGTTTGCAGGTTGATTAATAATTTATATAAAAAAAAAAACTGGATTTGAAATATGTTCTGACTCTATTTTAATGAACAAATATTTATACGAGATGAACAGATTTATACAGGCAACCGGGACCTGCCTGTTAATTTAATATTCTCTTGACACTTCCTCCTCCTGAGGAAACCAGTTCATCTTGCAAGGGTGGATGCCATGCAACAAACAACCAGATTTGAAAAAGAAATAGAACAATCATCTAAGATTTTTTTTTGTGTTTGGGTCTTTCAAAAAAGAATTGAATTTCAAAGAAAACCAGCGTGGAATTTCCAGTCTTTATCTACTTACCACCTCATGCAGACAGAATTAGACACGTAAGGTATGTTTTTAATGTGGGGGTTGAGGAAATGCGTTGCATGGAAAGAATTGATATGAGAATATTATGGATATGTAACAGAGCAGATAATTTCATGAAGATTAAATCTGGACAGTATGTGGAGATATATGTTGAACAAGAGACTTTAATGATATGGTCACATTGAAAGAATGGATGAGTTTGGGTTAGTAGATGCCAAACAATTAATGGGAGTAAATAACAACCTGGTCGGATGATATGGTTTGGAATCCAATTCCTTAGTGGTCCAACAACTGTCAGCATGTAAAATAGATGTAAAACAGAATATGATAAAAATTCAGCTTCCCCAAAAGATAATTTGGATTCGGATGAAAATTGCCCCAATCCATAAATTTTTTTGATTCTATGACCTACCACAGCGGAACAGATACTTCACTTGGTTTCGAATGGAATCTTGCTAGTATTGTTTAATAATGTCAGATGAGCTCTAAAAATGAAGTTCAAATCATTTGAATTATGAAAATATTTGAATTTATTCAAAGGTTAATAATTTAAATCTCCTAAATTTTCCATAGAAAAGTGGTCAGTTTTGAAATCGTGGACCAAATTCCGTGCAAAAAGTTTATTCACTGTTTATTTTTGAAGCAATATTAAAACTTGCCATTATGTAAAACTTTTTTGTACCCTTTTTACTTGCATATTTCAGGGTGAAACGGTCTTTGTACATCACATGCATATTTGCTCCTAACGATTTCGTACATATAAAAAAATGACACTTTTATATCTTTTAAACAATAACTGGCTTTGATGGTTTCTTTTAATAGCCTCTTTCTCCCGTCTCACAAAGCATAAATACTGATATAACCCCCCCCTCCGTACGCACACTTTTACTATGGTTGATCTTTTGTGCACAAAAATCTCAATTATTTTTGGCCTTGTAAAAATACTTCCCTTTAATGCTGCCATAGTCGGCATTCAGCTTCTAGCTTAAGGAGAAAAAAAAAAAATTCACCATTCCATTGCTTTATGCACCAATAATATTAGGCATGGTTTCAGGGTTGGAACAAAAATTGTATTATTTTATTTCTCTTGTAGCTCCTTTTAATTTTGCATATTTTTTATTCTGCATGGTTTTCATACGGCAAAAAAAGTTGATTTTAAGAATCATTTATTTTTTAACATTTTTTTGAATAGAATTTGAAGACAATCAAGATTATTCACACTATGCTTCTCATCTACACAACGTTTCGTCCGATGTAGCATAAGACGTTTATCAGGTGCATTTTGTCAAACTTGAAGACTGTCTCGTTTGAAAAGATGCATCAGAAGATGACCAGTTTATTGTAAATATAACAATCAAGATAATAGCGTTACACTAGCAGGGATTCCTGACATTGCCTGGGATTGAATGATGATCAACAAATATTTCACACTTCTATATTTTTTATTTCTGAAATCTGAGAAATCGACCATTTTTCAATCAAATCAAATCGATTCCCTGCTCTAATTGGGGAGCCATCGCAATGCACCTGGAGGAAGCTTTATATGCCTCTTGCAATGACTAAGTTCACAATATATTCTAGTCTACATTGCACTGTAGAGAACCTACTGTTTTAATAAAATGTTTATATATAATGGCTTGCATTAAAGGTTAAAATGCAAAAATCAAGTATCATGCTTCAATTGTGCTCTAAGCAGAAAGTCATTTCGAATGCTCCCTTGACATATCAAAGAACCTACTGTTGATTTTATATGCCTGGCATTACTGATTGTGCTGTGATAATGACTTTGGAAAATTGTGCTTTAAACAGAAAGTTATTTCGAACCCGCCTCTGTCATATCAAAGAACCTATTGCTGATTTTATATGTTGGGCCTTTCAGCTTGTGTGGAAATAAAACTTCTCAAATGCATTAGTGATGTTAGGCTGTGTAGCTAGACATACAAACGGAAATGACTTTTAGATATAACAGACCAAACCCTCTCAGTCTAAAGACCAAAATATTAATATGAATAAATTAAAAATTAAAACATCAATGTAAATCATGAACAAAGACCTCACAATGTTATTGGTAATTATTTATAAACTATGTTGAAGCACTACATATTTATAGATTTTTTTTTTTTTCGTTCATTAAAACATGCCTAGTCACCAAAACATTTTTTATGACTCTTTGGCCTATCGGATCAAAGTGTAATACCCAATCTTTCACAACATCAGCACCATTTAACACCGGACGTTTTCATGTAATTATCTCCTTCGAAAAAAGATAATACTGACAGGCATACAGAAATGCTGCTTATATAAAGTGGGTGACTTTTTTTTCTGATTTTCTGATGAATAATAAAAATGATTTTGAAATGTCTTTTAATTTTAGCTACTTTTTCACTTGGGAGAACATTTAAGTGACGCTTAAACTTTACCATAAAATATTTTGGTAAAATAGAACATTTTATTTTATAATTGAATCTTTTGACAGCTATTTTATTAGGATTTAGTTGAGCACTTAAAGAAAACTATGTTGGCATTTAAGATTATCTAGTTGACATTTAATTCTACAGGGAAGCTCGGCACTTTTCTACATTTTGAACTCCATTCATTTGATCCTTTATGACATTTCATTTGTTACATGATTATTATTGATGTGTGTATGTATACGGCATAATCACGTTGACACACCGATTGCCACTGGATCACTGAAGTTAAGCAACATTGAACCTGGTCAGTACTAAATGGGTGATCATTTGGGAGTTCCAGGTGCTGTATGTGCTCTCTGCTTATCTCGGCATTGTTTCCAGTTATCCTGGACTTCTCCTTGCCACTGGACCCAAACAGTGCCGATTCTGGAAAGGTGTGGTTAAGGATTGCGTAACCCTTGCTTCACAATGCGCAGCTGCCCCTACAAAAAGTATCCTTTGTCTTTCGAAACTGAACGGAGGCGTCGAGTATGTGTATCTGTGTGTGTAAGAAGCGGTTACTATTATTTAAAAAGAAGTCTGGAAACAAGTTATAAATTCATTATGAAAAAGTTCTTTGTGGCAGCTTAAATCCGTTAAAAAATATTTTAATCATGAAAATCTGTTTCATTTTAAAAAAAAGATTGAATTCTGTCTAAGAACTTTTTCTAGAATTTGAGGTAGACCTCTCTCTCTCTCTCTCTCTCTCTCTCTCTATGGGCTCCAAAGGGGCAGTGGATAGAGGTGTTGAGTATTGTCTGAAGGTAGTGGTTTCAATCCTACTAAAACAGGCCAGAAGATTAGTTGGCCAAAACATGAGACAGTAACTATGGAAAGCAATAATTACTGCAAATACTCAGCGTTTCTATTCCGTCGTGGTTAATCACCTGAAAAAGGCCAGGGCAATAGTTGGCCAAAATTTGAAATAACTATGAAGATGGCGATAACACTTTGCAAAAGAATGAATACACAAATCTCGACGGATTCAAAAATATATATAAGCCAAATTGCAATTTATCACAAAAAAGTGATTAAAACTGTAGGTTTTCTAATTCTTTTTAATTTTTAAAAAGTTAAAATGGGGGGATAGTGATGGTGCAAAGATTCTGATTGGAATTTAAAATGGGTAACATTATCTGTCATAGTGCATCCACTTACATTTGTCAGATTTTTACTGTGCGATTATTTTCACTTGTGCTACCTGAAAGCTAATTTCTACACACCTAGGATAACCACAATTGAAGAATGCTAAATGTAAAAACAATTGTTAAAAACACTTTGTTGATTAGTTAAAAAAAAAAAAAAAAAAAATGCCAGAAATCAGCTGCAGTATATTAAGAAGAAATATCATACTTTGGAGGATATAGTTTTTTTGTGGTTTTTTTTTTTTTTTAAATAAAAATGAAACAAAATCTATATTTCTTCGATATCAAAGTAAATTTTGTCAATCTTTCGTTACCATATGAAAATAGATTTTATTTATCTATATCTATATTTGGCGAACCTGAAAGAGCTTGCTAGCCTGCTCCCTATTTTTTGTCTTTTTTTTTTTTTTTCAATTTTTTCAGCGGATTATTTTAAAATGGATACTAGTCTACCAGATTATAAAAAAAAATGGAAAAGGTCAATATTTAAATATTTGAAGGAGGGTGCTCGGTTTCTAATGCAATGTTTTTGTAAATCATAACCCATTTTAGAGTCACTCGACGTTTTTAGGCCAAATTTTATGAATTTAGCCTTTTTTTTAATTTCTCATTTTAGAATAATCTCCAAAAATACTAAACTGCTTAAAAAAGGCTAAATTTGCAAAATTTGGACTAAAAACGTCAAGTGTTTCTAAACGAGTGTTTGATTTATGAGAATGTTGCATTAGAAACTGAGCACCCCCCCCCCCTAAAAAAAAATGTTTAAATATTGACTTTTCTAATCTGGTAGACTAGTGTCCAGTTGGCAATATACCGTTGAAAAAAGATGAAAAATAAAGAGAGGGGAGCAAGCTCTTTCAGGTTTGCCCCTATATTCATTATTAAAATCAATTTAGTAAAAAAACTAAAAAAAACAATTTTATTTTTTATTCATCTATTTTGTTTTTCAATTTGATAAGCAAAATTTGTTGCAACTTGTCAATGTCATTAAAATCTGATTTTTGATGTTTTTTTAAATTTCAAAAAAAAATCTGAAACATTAAAATATTCTCAATGTTTTTGCTTGTAACATCTATCTGAAAGTGTCTTTATACATTGCATACAACCCACCCACCCAATTTAATTTATTCTGATTTCATTCAGAAATTAAATCTTTAAATTAAAATTCAAAGTTTGTGCAACGAACGCTATTTCTAAGGACTATTAATATTCATTAGAAAAAAAAAAAAAACAATGAATTTTCTCAATGTTTTGGGAACAGTAAATATCAGTTTCCGAAGCATCTCTCCGATTTATAAATTTAAAAATCTGAAGTTTCTTATTCTTTGTCTTCATCTCTTGATTAACGCATTTCTATAAAATGAATTCAAATAGATGAACGCTTTCTCTTCAGATAAAACGTTATATGCCTCATCTTTATTAATAAAGTCACATGACTTTCGTGTATTTCGCATGCTAACATAACTTTAATAATATTCGTATTGTTTGTAATCAAAAATAAATTACAAAGGTTACTGGGACCGCCTATAAATTTAATATTCCCTGACCACTTCCTCCTTCGGAGGAATCCGGTTCGACCTGCCTAGGTGTAACGGCCGTACAACAAACAAATATAAGTCGTTTCTAAATTTTTGAGATGAGGATTGGTTATTTGCATTATTTGAATTCGTCTGTTCTCATCTTGAGTGTGATTTGAGGTGAGACATGTCGTCCACTAAAAGTACAGTTAGAAGAATATTGAAAATTCGGATATAGCTGACTATATCTGTAGAGAAAAGGGAAACCATCTACCATTATGGGACGAAGTAAAAATTGTAGACAGGAGAACAGTGGAGAGTAAGACAACTGAAGGAAGCAGCAAATATGTTGGGAGATAATCAATTACAAAGTAGACCTAGTATAGAATTTAATACGATATGGGGATTGTTAATTATCAATAATTGATAATATAAGTAAAAAAAAAAAAAAAAAAAATCACCTTACTATACATATATATACAGTAATATATATATATATATATATATATATATATATATATAGTAATAATAATTAGTAATACATTGTTATATTTATAACTAGAAATAAAATAGGTTTAAGGCTCCTAAAATTTGTACTAGAATTGTCTGCAAGGTTCTGTGGTTACAGTACTTGGAAAAATCAATTGTAAAAGTAACCTTTTCCTAAAGGTTCAATTCTCAGTGTGGGCAACCGAAAAATACAATTGCAAATTACTCTATCTTGTCATGGCTGACATAACAAGAGCATGCTACCCCCTCGTTAAGTAAAGAGTTTCATTCTAAATTTTGTCCAAATTCCCAAGTTCGATAAACATTCCTGAGTTTGAAAAGATAGACCTGAAGTAGGTTGGAGGTTACATCGACCGAAACGTTATGAAAATTCCACTCAAGATGAGAACAGTAGTCCAATGAATCCAAATATTCCGGAAAATATAAGTGTAAAAGAAAAATGAAATTTTAGATATATTATTACAATAAAATAAGATTAAAATCCACCTAAATGCATTTTGATATCTTAAACCAGTCAGCCATTTTAATTTTTTGTTTTAGTAAAAAGAAAAAATGATCCTTTAAAATTTGAAAAGAATTTGGAAGCATTTATATAGAAAGTTATTAAAATCTTAGCCAATTCTCATGTATTAAGATTAAGTTTTCGAAGCTAACAATTTCCCCCACTCTCTCTTCCTAAATCTAGATGCAGATTCCATGAACAAGGTTTCCTTCCTAGAAGTGCCCGTTTGTGGAACTCTACCGTGAGTCTGCTTTCCAGCTGACTATAACATGGTCGTTTTAAAGTCCAATGTAAACAAGTTCTTCTCTACTTAAATAAGTTTACCCAATTTGCACGACTATCGATCACTATGGTGTCACACCGACCCTCTTACATGCATTAACTGTTATCTTTGAGTGGTTTTCAGGCCTTGATAAATGGTTACTTTTGTGTAAAAAAAAAAAAAAAAAAAAAACTATTGACAATTTTATAAAAATAAAATTGTGACCAAAAATATAATTTTACAATAATTTGGTTCCATTAATAATTTAATAACAATACAATAATAATAAACTTTAACTTCTAAAATCCTATTAAAACAAAAAGTTAATAACGCCAGATATATATAGCTAGTAAATCATAATGTTCACATTACCAATAAGCCAAGCATTTCTCAAAAGAAAATACATCTTTAATGTAATGTCCTGTTTTACATCTCCATAAACATTTGAAACTAACTGATGCTACCAGATCAGGCTGTCTGAAGATATTGGCTTCCTGAGACGAAGTGCACCTATTATTGATGCTTTTTTTTTTTTTCCTACTTTTTGCAAAACCAAAAACAAAAACCACCCTCCTTTCCCCCTTTTTCTTTCTTCCCATTTCCCCTTTCTCTTTCTATTTTCCCCACTTCCTGACTGGTTTCCTAGCTTAAATGTACAAAACATTAATACTGTAGCCCTTTTCCCTCTCCCATTGCAAAACTCATGTTCTGCAGGGCAGGGAATAAAAACGATAAAATCCACTATAAACAACCAAATCAAAAACTGCAAATTAGCGATTGAAGTTATGAAGAGCTTGAAGAATAAAAACCTTCTACAAAATAACTGGATACAACATAAATACTATTTCCAAAATAACTGGATTTGGAATTAAATAACCCGAAAAGGGTTGATATGCCATAAAACAAAACAACCAAATTTGAAACTGTCATATGACAAAAAAAAAATAAGTATATTATTAGCTTATTAGCAAAGTCCCAACCTTAACATTTGATTTTGAAAAATAATGTGCACCATCCTTAGGTCAAAGACCACCATCATGTCAGGTTTGGTTATGATAGGTCTAGTGGTGTGCGCAGTAGGAGAGTATATACATAGGCTATGACCTTTACCTTAGAAAATAGTGTGCACCATCCCTAGGTGGGGATCACCATCATGCCAGGTTTGATCATGATCGGTCCAGTGGTTTGGGCTGTAGAACGACCACACACACACACGAACGTTACTACTTTATATATAGATTAAAGGCAATGCATGTAAACATAAGAACATTATCCCAAAAG